>NW_027445639.1:880138-885138 GCF_035582795.1 Mycteria americana
TAATGCTATGTCTCTTAAAAATACCATGCACGACGTTAATTATTGCTCTATAGGTTCAGTACCGGACTCCTACGGAGAGATATTGCCCTCGGAGAGACTATCTACAGTTTGGCAACTCAAGAAATAGATCATTCGGCTCCAAAAGCGTCAAAAATTGGCATAGATTTAAATACTGGGGGGGGGGGGGGGGGGGGGGGGCGGGGGGGTGGTTTTTTTTTTTTGCATGCAGAGTCCCCGGGGGGGGGGGAGGGGGCGGCTGGGGGGGCTCCTCCCCCCCCCCCCCCCCTCCCCGCCTCCCTTTTAATCCCTCCCAAAAGTGACAAGACTTTGGCATCGGGGGGGGGGGGAGGGGGGGGGAGGGGCCCGGGGGGGGGGGGGGAGCTGGGGGACGGGGCCGCTCCAAAGTCCGGGGAGGGGGTGGGGGGAGGGGCCCGGCGGGGCCGGGTTGTGCTCTCGGGGAAGGGCGCCCCCCAGCGGGGGGAGGGGGGCAGCCCCTCGGGGGGTGTGGGGGGGACCCTCCCCGGGTGGGGGGGAGATGGGGCAGCCCCTCGGGGGGGGGGGGGGACACCCCCCCGGGTGTGGGGGGGGTGGGGCAGCCCCTGGAGGGGTGGGGGAGGGGGTCCCCGGGGAGGAGAGGGCGCCCCCTGGCGGGGGCTGCAGGGGTAGCCCCTCGGCGGAGGGGGTGCGGGGGGGGGAGACCCCCGAGTGGCCGGGTTTGGGGTACCCGTGCGCAGATTGGGGGGTCCCCGGGGTGGGGGGTACCCTGCAAGGGGGGGGGTACCCCGGTTTTGGGGTACCCGTGCAAGGCTGGGGGGGAGGGGGGGTACCCGGGGGGGGAGGGGTACCCCGTCTTTGGGGTACCCGTGCAAGGCTGGGGGGGAGGGGGGGTACCCGGGGGGGGGGGGGCGTACCCCGGCTTTGGGGTACCCGTGCAAGGCTGGGGGGGGGTACCCGGAGTCGGGGTACCCGTGCGAGGTTGGGGTACCCAGGGTCAGGGTAGCCATGCAGAGCTGGGGTACCCGGGGGGGGGGGGTGTAAGGATTTGGGGGGGGTACCCCAGGTCAGGGTCGCCATGCGGGGTGGGGGGTACCCGGGTGGGGGGGTACCCGGGTGGGGGTGCCAGGACAGGGGGGTACCCGGGGCAGAGGTACTGCAGCGGGTGAGGGGTGCCGGGGTACCCCAAAAACTGCCCGGGCATCGCTGTGCCGTGCCGGGGAGGGGGGGGGGGTTTATTGCGGTGGGGGGAGGGGGGGGGACCCCTGCAAGGGTGGGGGGGGCCACCCTGGCGTTGGGGTACGGCACAGGGCTGGGGCACCCATGCAAGGACGAGGGGGTGACCCTGGGGTTGGGGTGCGGCACGAAGCCGGGGTACCCATGCAAAGGGGGGGGGGGGCCCTGGTCTGGGGGTGCAGCGCAGGGCTGGGGTACCCATGGGGGGGGGACACCCCAGGGTGGGGGGACGGCACGGGGCCGGGGTACCCATACGCGGGAAGTGGGGGTCACCCCGGTCTTGGGGGTACAGGATGGGGTTGGGGCACCCATGCATGGAAAAAGGGGGGGGGTCACCCCGATCTTGGGGTGCGGCACAAGGCTGGGGTGCCCGTGCAAGGGGGAGGGGGGGTCACCCCGATCTTGGGGTGCAGCGCAGGGCTGGGGCACCCATGCAAAGAAGGGGGGGACGCCGGGGGGGGGGACGCCACGGGGGGGGGGGGGTGTCACCCCGGATTGGGCTATGGCATGAGGCTGGGGTACCCCCCCATGGGGTACCCCTGCTCTTGGGGTGCACCACAGGGGCCGGGCACCCATGCAAGGGCGGGGGGGGGGGTCACCCTGATTTTGGGGTACGGCACAAGGCCGGGGCACCCATGCAAGGGAGGGGGGGGGGTGACCCAGGGTTGGGGTACGGCACAGGGCCGGGGTACCTGTGCACGGACGGGGGGGTCACCCTGATCTTGGGGTGCACCCCAGGGCTGGGGCACCCATGCAAAGAAGGGGGGGGGTCACCCTGGTCTTGGGGTGCACCCCATGACTGTGACACCCATGCAAGGACAGAAAGGGGGGGGGTCACCCTGCTCTTGGGGTGCACCCCAGGACCGTGATCCCCATGCAAGGGTGCAGGGGGGGGGTCACCCTGCTCTTGGGGTGCACCCCAGGACCATGACCCCCATGCAAGGGTGCGGGGGGGGGGGGTCACCCTGCTCTTGGGGTGCACCCCAGGACTGGAGCACCCATGCAAGGGTGCGGGGGGGGGGGTCACCCTGCTCTTGGGGTGCACCCCAGGACCATGACCCCCATGCAAGGGTGCGGGGGGGGGGGTCACCCTGCTCTTGGGGTGCACCCCAGGACTGGAGCACCCATGCAAGGGTGCGGGGGGGGGGGGGGTCACCCTGCTCTTGGGGTGCACCCCAGGACTGGAGCACCCATGCAAGGGTGCGGGGGGGGGGGGTCACCCTGCTCTTGGGGTGCACCCCAAGCCCGTGCCCCCCACGCAAGGACCGAGGGGGGGGGGGGGGGTGTCACCCTGAGCAGGGTCCCCCTGCCAGCAAAACGGGTGCCTGGGCGCAGCAGGCGGCTGCGGGGGACGGAAAAGGGGGGGGGGGGGGGGGGGGGGGGCTGCGTGCGAGCGAGCCGGCGGGGGCCGGGAGCGGGATTCTGGGGGGGGGGGGTTGGGGGGGTCCCCCCGTCAGGCGCGGAGGGGGCTGAGGGGGGGTCCGGCTCCCTTGAAGCAGGCGGACTCGTAGTGCTTGTTGAGATAGGACTTGAGGGCGAAGGTCTTGCTGCAGCGCTTGCACTTGAAGTGCTTGAAGGCGGAGTGGGTCTGCATGTGGGCGCGCAGGTTGGAGCGGTCGGCGAAGGCCTTGCCGCAGTGGGCGCAACCGAAAGGTTTCTCCCCGGTGTGCGACCGCATGTGGCCCTGCAGCAACCAGGGCCGGCTGAAGGCTTTGCCGCACACCTCGCACTTGTGCTTGAGGTCGTGGGTGAGGAGATGCATGGCCATGGCCGGCATGGAGACGTAGACCTTGCCGCAGGTGGGGCATTTCTTGGCCATCTTGCTGTCCAGGCTGCGGTGGGTCTGCTTGTGCCGGCTGAGGTTGGAGGAGGTGGCGTAGGTCTTACCGCACTCCCCGCAGGTATGGCGTTGCAGGTTCCGCGTCCCGCTCACCGCTTTGCGCCGCGACCTCCCGTCGGTGATGAAGAAGGCGTCGACGGCGTAACCTTCGCTCACCGCCGCGTCGCCGTTGATGTAACCCCCCGCCATGCCCGAGTGGGGGCTGTCGGGTGGCTCCGAGTCCCCCGCCCCGTAGTCCCCCCGGGCGCCGGGGTAGATGGCGTCCGGTGACGGCACCTTGAGCGCGGCCTCGCCGTCCCCCTCGTAGGCCGCCGGCGCCATGTACTCGCTGATGTACCCTGCTGGGGGGCGGGCGGGGGGAGAGGGGGGGGACCCCCGTTCAGCGGCACCCCAGCCGGCGCCGGTGGCACCCCACGCCCCGGCACGGCCCAGCACCGCCGCACTGGGGAGCCCCTGCCCGTACCCCTGCCCTCCCCCTGCCCGTACCCCTGCCCCGTAGCCGCTTCCCTGCCAGACTGTGCCCAGCCCGACCCCGGGTCTGCCCCTGACCTTGTGCTACCCCTGCCCGTACCCCTGCCTGTACCCCTGCCCGTACCCCTGCCTGTACCCCTGCCTGTACCCCTGCCCTTGCCCTCCCCCTGCCCTCCCCCTGCCTGTACCCCTGCCCGTACCCCTGCCTGTACCCCTGCCCTTGCCCTCCCCCTGCCCTCCCCCTGCCCGTACCCCTGCCTGTACCCCTGCCTGTACCCCTGCCCTTGCCCTCCCCCTGCCCTACCCCTGCCTATAGCCCTGCCCGTACCCCTGCCCTTGCCCTCCCCCTGCCCGTACCCCTGCCCGTACCCCTGCCCTTGCCCCCCCCACCCATACCCCTGCCCATACCCCTGCCCTTGCCCTCCCCATACCCCTGCCCATACTCCTGCCTGTACCCCTGCCCTTGCCCCCCCCTGCCCATACCCCTGCCCGTACCCCTGCCCTTGCCCTCCCCCTGCCCCTACCAGTGCCCTCTCCCCTCCCCTGCCCCATCCCTGCCTGCAGCCCTGCCCTTCCCCACCTCCTGCCCCTGCCCAGCCCTTCCCTACCCCTGCTCGCACCCCACCCCTCCCCACCCTGCCCCTGCCCTCACTCCTGCCTGTCCCCGGCTCCGCTGCCCCCGGCCCTGGCCCTGTCCCCGTCCCTGTCCCTGCCCCATCCCTGCCCGCAGCCCCCTGCCCCTGCCTCCGTTCCCGTCCCTGCCTGCAGCCCTCTGTCCCCGTCCTTGCCTCCGTCCTTGTCCCTGTCCCTGCCCACAACCCCCTGTCCCTGTCCCTGCCTCCATTCCCGTTCCTGTCCCCGTCCCTGTCCCTGCCCGCAGCCCCCTGCCCCTGTCCCCATCCCTGCCTCCACTCCCGTTCCTGTCCCCGTCCCCGTCCCCGTCCCCGTCCCTGTCCCTGCCTGCAGCCCCCCATCCTTGTCCCTGCCTCCAGCCCTGTCCCTGCCTGCAGCCCCCGGCCCTGTCCCTGTCCCCAGCCCCCTGTCCCTCTCCCTGTCCCCGTCCCCGTCCCTGCCCGCAGCCCCCCGGCCCTGTCCCCGTCCCTACCCACAGCCCTCTGTCCCCGTCCCCGTCCCTGCCCGCAGCCCCCTGTCCCCGTCCCTGCCTCCATCCCTGTCCCTGTCCCCATCCCTGTCCCTGCCCGCAGCCCCCTGTCCCCGTCCCTGTCCCCATCCCTGTCCCTCTCCCTCTCCGTGTCCCCATCCCTGCCCGCAGCCCCCTCTCCCCGTCCCCATCCCTCTCCCTGCCTGCAGCCCCCTGTCCCCGTCCCTGCCTCCATCCCTGTCCCCATCCCCGTCCCCGTCCCTGCCCGCAGCCCCCTGTCCCCATCCCGGCCTCCATCCCTGTCCCCATCCCTGTCCCCATCCCCGTCCCTGTCCCCATCCCCGTCCCCGCCCGCAG
>NW_027445639.1:892638-904031 GCF_035582795.1 Mycteria americana
CCGACGCCCGCGTGCGCACAGACACGCACAGGCGCGCAGCCTCGCACGCGTGTGCGCACAGACACGCGGGCACCCACGAGGACAGGCGTGTGCGTGCACACGCGCCCGCAGGCGCACGCGGCCTCGCACAGAGACGCAGACCCGCACACGCGTGTGCGCTCGGACGTAGCTGGTGACACGCGCGTGCACGAGCACACGTGCGGGCAGACACACGCGCGTGCACGCGCGCGCCCACACGCGCACCCCCGGCTGAGCCCCTCCCCCCCCGGCGGCTGCCGGCCCCTCCCCCACCTCCCCGACAATGGGTGCAAGCACGGCGCCTCATTAGCATATCATTAGCATCTAATTAGCATCTCATTAGTATCTCATTAGCATCTCGTTGGCTGCCCCGACGGGGGGCGGGGCTCCGGCGGGGGTGGGGCTCAGGGGTGGGGCTGCCCCCGCCCCCCCCCCCCCCCCCCCGTCATAGGGGCTCCCACTGGGTGCTGAGGTTGCCCCACTGGGTGCTGAGGTTGCCCATAGGGAGCTGAGGTTGCCCCATGGGTGCTGGGGTTGCCCATAGAGAGCTGAGGTTGCCCCATTGGAGCTGAGGTTGCCCATAGGAAGCTGAGGTTGCCCCACTGGGTGCTGAGGTTGCCCCACTGGGTGCTGGGGTTGCCCCTCCAAGCGCTGAGGTTGCCCCCTGGGTGCTGAGGTTGCCCATAGGGAGCTGAGGTTGCCCCATGGGAGCTGAGGTTGCCCATAGGGTGCTGAGGTTGCCCCATGGGTGCTGGGGTTGCCCATAGGGAGCTGAGGTTGCCCCATGGGAGCTGAGGTTGCCCATAGGGTGCTGAGATTGCCCCATGGGTGCTGGGGTTGCCCAACAAGGACTGAAGGTGCCTCATGGAGTGTTGAGGTTGCCCAGCCAGGTGCTGAGGTTGCCCTCCAAGCACTGAGGTTGCCCAGCCACGTGCTGAGGTTGCCCCTCCAAGCACTGAGCTTGCCCATGGGGTGCTGAGGTTGCCCCTCCAAGCACTGAGGTTGCCCAGCCGGGTGCTGAGGTTGCCCCTCCGAGCCCTGAGGTTGCCCATGGGGTGCTGAGGTTGCCCCTCCAAGCCCTGAGGTTGCCCACGGCTGCTGAGCTTGCCCTCCAGGCCAGCGCTTGCCCCGGCGGGTGCCGGGGTCGCCCGTGGCCACCCCCACCCTCCCCGGCCTGGCCCCGGGGGGGGGGAGGGGCGGGGGGTTCCGGGGGGGCGGGGCTAATCAGCACCTTAATGAGCTGGGCCGGGCGGGCTCCTGGCGGGGGGCGGGGCCCCTCCTTAGGCTCATTAATATGCAAATGCAGCCAGCGCGCCCCCCGCCCCCCACCCCCGTGACACGGGGGGACGCGACACGCGGCCCCCTCCCCCATGGGGTCCCGGGGGGCGGGGCCGCAGCCGGGGGGAGGGGCATCCCGTCAGAGCCCCGCCCATAATGAGCCCCGCGCCCACCGCCGGCCCCTCCCCCCAGGGGCCGCTGTGCAGCCCCCGCCCCCCCGGGCACCCACTGCAGCGGGGGGGGGGTGCTGGGAGCACTGGGCACACTGGGAGCACTGGGAGCACTGGGATGGGGGCTGGGAGCACTGGGAGCACTGGGCACACTGGGAGCACTGGAAGCACTGGGAGCACCGAGATGGGTGCTGGGAGCACTGGAAGCACCGGGTGCACTGGGAGCACCGGGAGCACTGGGCGCAGTGGCTTAGGTGCTGGGAGCACTGGGAATGCTGGGATGGGAGCTGGGAACACTGGGACGGGTGCTGGGAGCACTGGAAGCACTGGGCACACTGGGAGTACTGGGAGCACTGGGAGTACCGGGATGGGTGCTGGCAGCACTGGGAGCACTGGTAGCACTGGGCGCACCAGGAGCACTGGGCGCACTGGGAGCACCAGCAGCACCAGGCGCACTGGGAGCACCGGGAGCACTGGGCGCAGTGGCTTAGGTGCTGGGAGCACTGGGAATGCTGGGATGGGAGCTGGGAACACTGGGACGGGTGCTGGGAGCACTGGAAGACTGGGCACACTGGGAGTACTGGGAGCACTGGGAGCACCGGGATGGGTGCTGGGAGCACTGGTAGCACTGGGCGCACCAGGAGCACTGGGCGCACTGGGAGCACCAGCAGCACCAGGCGCACTGGGAGCACCGGGAGCACTGGCCACAGTGGCTTAGGTGCTGGGAGCACTGGGAATGCTGGGATGGGAGCTGGGAACACTGGGACGGGTGCTGGGAGCACTGGAAGCACTGGGCATACTGGAAGCACTGGGAGCACTGGGAGCACCGGGATGGGTGCTGGCAGCACTGGGAGCACTGGGCGCAGTGGGAGGACCGGGCGCACCGGGCACACTGGGAGCACTGGGAGCACGGGGAGCACCATGATGGGTGCTGACAGCACTGGAAGCACCGGAAGCACTGGGAGCACTGGGCGCAGCGGCTCGGGTGCTGGCAGCACTGGGATGGGTGCTGGGAACACTGGGAGCACTGGGCGCACTGGGAGCACCGGGAGCACCGGGAGCACTGGGCGCAGCAGCTTAGGTGCTGGGAGAACTGGGAGCACTGGGATGGGTGCTAGGAGCACCGGGCACACCGGGCGCACTGGAAGCACTGGGAACACTGGGAGCACTGGGCGCGCTGGGATGGGTGCTAGGAGCACCGGGCACACCGGGCGCACTGGAAGCACTGGAAGCACTGGGAGCACTGGGCGCACTGGGATGGGTGCTAGGAGCACCGGGCACACCGGGCGCACTGGAAGCACTGGAAGCACTGGGAGCACTGGCATGGGTGCTAGGAGCACCGGGCACACCGGGCGCACTGGAAGCATTGGAAGCACTGGGAGCACTGGGATGGGTGCTAGGAGCACTGGGCACACCGGGCGCACTGGAAGCACTGGGCACACTGGGCACACTGGGATGGGTGCTAGGAGCACCGGGCACACCGGGCGCACTGGAAGCACTGGAAGCACTGGGCACACTGGGATGGGTGCTAGGAGCACCGGGCACACCGGGCGCACTGGAAGCACTGGAAGCACTGGGAGCACTGGGATGGGTGCTAGGAGCACTGGGCACACCGGGCGCACTGGAAGCACTGGGAGCACTGGGCACACTGGGATGGGTGCTAGGAGCACCGGGCACACCGGGCGCACTGGAAGCACTGGGAGCACTGGGCACACTGGGATGGGTGCTAGGAGCACCGGGCACACCGGGCGCACTGGAAGCACTGGGAGCACTGGGAGCACTGGGCGCACTGGGATGGGTGCTAGGAGCACCGGGCACACCGGGCGCACTGGAAGCACTGGAAGCACTGGGAGCACTGGGCGCACTGGGATGGGTGCTAGGAGCACCGGCCACACCGGGCGCACTGGGCGCACTGGGCGCACTGCGATGGGTACTAGGAGCACCGGGCACACCGGGCGCACTGGAAGCACTGGGAGCACTGGGCGCACTGGGATGGGCGCTAGGAGCACCGGGCACACCGGGCGCACTGGAAGCACTGGGAGCACTGGGAGCACTGGGATGGGCGCTAGGAGCACCGGGCACACTGGAAGCACTGGGCGCACTGGGAGCACTGGGATGGGTGCTAGGAGCACCGGGCACACCGGGTGCACTGGAAGCACTGGGAACACTGGGAGCACTGGGCGCACTGGGATGGGTGCTAGGAGCACCGGGCACACCGGGCGCACTGGAAGCACTGGGAGCACTGGGCACACTGGGATGGGTGCTAGGAGCACCGGGCACACCGGGCGCACTGGAAGCACTGGAAGCACTGGGAGCACTGGGATGGGTGCTAGGAGCACCGGGCACACCGGGCGCACTGGGCGCACTGGGAGCACTGGGCGCACTGGGATGGGTGCTAGGAGCACCGGGCACACCGGGCGCACTGGAAGCACTGGAAGCACTGGGAGCACTGGGATGGGTGCTAGGAGCACTGGGCACACCGGGCGCACTGGAAGCACTGGAAGCACTGGAAGCACTGGGCGCACTGGGATGGGTGCTAAGAGCACCGGGCACACCGGGCGCACTGGAAGCACTGGGAGCACTGGGCACACTGGGATGGGTGCTAGGAGCACCGGGCACACCGGGCGCACTGGAAGCACTGGGAGCACTGGGCACACTGGGATGGGTGCTAGGAGCACCGGGCACACCGGGCGCACTGGAAGCACTGGGAGCACTGGGAGCACTGGCATGGGTGCTAGGAGCACCGGGCACACCGGGCACACTGGAAGCACTGGGAGCACTGGGAGCACTGGGCGCACTGGGATGGGTGCTAGGAGCACCGGGCACACCGGGCGCACTGGAAGCACTGGAAGCACTGCGAGCCCTGGGCGCACTGGGATGGGTGCTAGGAGCACCGGGCACACCGGGCGCACTGGAAGCACTGGAAGCACTGGGCGCACTGGGATGGGTGCTAGGAGCACCGGGCACACCGGGCGCACTGGAAGCACTGGGAGCACTGGGCGCACTGGGATGGGTGCTAGGAGCACCGGGCACACCGGGTGCACTGGGCACACTGGGATGGGTGCTAGGAGCACCGGGCGCACTGGAAGCACTGGGAGCACTGGAAGCACTGGGAGCACTGGGCACACTGGGATGGGTGCTAGGAGCACCAGGCGCACTGGAAGCACTGGAAGCACTGGGAGCACTGGCCGCACTGGGCGCACTGGGATGGGTGCTAGGAGCACCGGGCACACCGGGCGCACTGGGCGCACTGGGCGCACTGGGAGCACTGGGCGCACTGGGATGGGTGCTAGGAGCACCGGGCACACCGGGCGCACTGGAAGCACTGCAAGCACTGGGCGCACTGGGATGGGTGCTAGGAGCACCGGGCACACTGGGCGCACTGGGCGCACTGGGCGCACTGGGCGCACTGGGAGCACTGGGCGCACTGGGATGGGTGCTAGGAGCACCGGGCACACTGGGCGCACTGGGCGCACTGGAAGCACTGGGAGCACTGGGCGCACTAGGATGGGTGCTAGGAGCACCGGGCACACCGGGCGCACTGGGCGCACTGGGCGCACTGGAAGCACTGGGAGCACTGGGCGCACTGGGATGGGTGCTAGGAGCACTGGGCACACCGGGCGCACTGGAAGCACTGGGAACACTGGGATGGGTGATAGGAGCACTGGGCGCACCGGGAGCACTGGGAGCACTGGGATGGGTGCTAGGAGCACCGGGCACACCGGGCGCACTGGAAGCACTGGGAGCACTGGGAGCACTGGGCGCACTGGGATGGGTGCTAGGAGCACTGGGCACACCGGGCGCACTGGAAGCACTGGAAGCACTGGGAGCACTGGGATGGGTGCTAGGAGCACCGGGCACACCGGGCGCACTGGAAGCACTGGGAGCACTGGGCACACTGGGATGGGTGCTAGGAGCACCGGGCACACCGGGCGCACTGGAAGCACTGGAAGCACTGGGAGCACTGGGATGGGTGCTAGGAGCACTGGGCACACCGGGCGCACTGGAAGCACTGGAAGCACTGGGAGCACTGGGCGCACTGGGATGGGTGCTAAGAGCACCGGGCACACCGGGCGCACTGGAAGCACTGGGAGCACTGGGCACACTGGGATGGGTGCTAGGAGCACCGGGCACACCGGGCGCACTGGAAGCACTGGGAGCACTGGGAGCACTGGGATGGGTGCTAGGAGCACCGGGCACACCGGGCACACTGGAAGCACTGGGAGCACTGGGAGCACTGGGCGCACTGGGATGGGTGCTAGGAGCACCGGGCACACCGGGCGCACTGGAAGCACTGGAAGCACTGCGAGCCCTGGGCGCACTGGGATGGGTGCTAGGAGCACCGGGCACACCGGGCGCACTGGAAGCACTGGGAGCACTGGGCGCACTGGGATGGGTGCTAGGAGCACTGGGCACACCGGGCGCACTGGAAGCACTGGAAGCACTGGGAGCACTGGGCGCACTGGGATGGGTGCTAGGAGCACCGGGCACACCGGGCGCACTGGAAGCACTGGGAGCACTGGGCGCACTGGGATGGGTGCTAGGAGCACCGGGCACACCGGGTGCACTGGGCACACTGGGATGGGTGCTAGGAGCACCGGGCGCACTGGAAGCACTGGGAGCACTGGAAGCACTGGGAGCACTGGGCACACTGGGATGGGTGCTAGGAGCACCGGGCACACCGGGCGCACTGGGAGCACTGGGAGCACTGGGCGCACTGGGATGGGTGCTAGGAGCACCGGGCACACCGGGCGCACTGGAAGCACTGGGAGCACTGGGCGCACTGGGATGGGTGCTAGGAGCACCGGGCACACCGGGCGCACTGGGCACACTGGGATGGGTGCTAGGAGCACCGGGCGCACTGGAAGCACTGGGAGCACTGGAAGCACTGGGAGCACTGGGCACACTGGGATGGGTGCTAGGAGCACCGGGCACACCGGGCGCACTGGGAGCACTGGGAGCACTGGGCGCACTGGAAGCACTGGGATGGGTGCTAGGAGCACCGGGCACACCGGGCGCACTGGAAGCACTGGGCGCACTGGGAGCACTGGGCGCACTGGGATGGGTGCTAGGAGCACCGGGCACACCGGGCGCACTGGAAGCACTGCAAGCACTGGGCGCACTGGGATGGGTGCTAGGAGCACTGGGCACACTGGGCGCACTGGAAGCACTGGGAACACTGTGAGCCCTGGGCGCACTGGGATGGGTGCTAGGAGCACCGGGCACACCGGGCGCACTGGGAGCACTGGGAGCACTGGGAGCACTAGGCGCACTGGGATGGGTGCTAGGAGCACCGGGCACACTGGGCGCACTGGGCGCACTGGAACACTGGGAGCACTGGGCGCACTGGGATGGGTGCTAGGAGCACCGGGCACACCGGGCGCACTGGAAGCACTGGGAGCACTGGGATGGGTGCTAGGAGCACCGGGCACACCGGGTGCACTGGGCACACTGGGATGGGTGCTAGGAGCACCGGGCGCACTGGAAGCACTGGGAGCACTGGAAGCACTGGGAGCACTGGGCACACTGGGATGGGTGCTAGGAGCACCGGGCGCACTGGAAGCACTGGGAGCACTGGGAGCACTGGCCGCACTGGGCGCACTGGGATGGGTGCTAGGAGCACCGGGCACACCGGGCGTACTGGAAGCACTGGGCGCACTGGGAGCACTGGGCGCACTGGGATGGGTGCTAGGAGCACCGGGCACACCGGGCGCACTGGAAGCACTGGAAGCACTGGGCGCACTGGGATGGGTGCTAGGAGCACTGGGCACACCGGGCGCACTGGAAGCACTGGGAGCACTGGGAGCACTGGGCGCGCTGGGATGGGTGCTAGGAGCACCGGGCACACTGGGCACACTGGGCGCACTGGGCGCACTGGGAGCACTGGGCGCACTGGGATGGGTGCTAGGAGCACCGGGCACACTGGGCGCACTGGGCGCACTGGAAGCACTGGGAGCACTGGGCGCACTGGGATGGGTGCTAGGAGCACCGGGCACACCGGGCGCACTGGGCGCTCTGGGCACACTGGGATGGGTGCTAGGAGCACCGGGCGCACTGGGAGCACTGGGCGCACTGGGATGGGTGCTAGGAGCACTGGGCACACCGGGCGCACTGGAAGCACTGGGAACACTGGGATGGGTGATAGGAGCACTGGGCACACCGGGCACACCGGGCGCACTGGGAGCACTGGGAGCACTGGGAGCACTGGGATGGGTGCTAGGAGCACCGGGCACACCGGGCGCACTGGAAGCACTGGGAGCAGTGGGCACACTGGGCGCACTGGGATGGGTGCTAGGAGCACCGGGCACACCGGGCGCACTGGAAGCACTGGGAGCAGTGGGCACACTGGGCGCACTGGGATGGGTGCTAGGAGCACCGGGCACACCGGGCGCACTGGAAGCACTGGGAGCACTGGGCGCACTGGGATGGGTGCTAGGAGCACCGGGCACACCGGGCGCACTGGAAGCACTGGAAGCACTGCGAGCACTGGGCGCACTGGGTGCCGCACTCCTGCTGGGTGCCAGGCGCCGGGCGCCCCGGTCGGGCAGCGGCTCCGCCGACCCCGGCCCTTTATTGCAGCTCCGGCGCCGCGCGGGACCCCCGACGGCGGGGCGGGGTGGGGGGGTCCCCCCGCTACGGGGGGGGCCCGTCCCGGGGCTCCTCGGGGGGCTCCTCGTCGGGGGGCCGGCCGGCCAGGAGCCGCAGGCAGCGGCGCACGTCGCGGCGACCGCGGTGGGCCCTCTTGGTGCCGCGGGGCAGGCGGCGGCAGGAGGAGAGGTCGAGGTAGGCCAGCTGCGGGCAGGCGGGCAGCAGGGCGCTGGGGGGACACCGCGTCAGCCCGGGGGGGCCGGCGGCGTCCCCGAGCCCGCCCGCCCCCTCGCCGAGCCCGGCCGGATGCTCACCCGAGGGCTTCGGCGGCGATTTTGGTGCCGGCCAGGTTGAGGGAGCGCAGCGGGGAGCCGGGGCCGAAGGCGGCCATCGCCCGCGCCAGGTCGCGCTCCCCGAAGCTGCGCCCGGCCAGGTCCAGCTCCCGCAGGCTCCGGCGCCATTTCCAGGCCAGCGCGGCGCTGCCCTCGGTGAGGCGGGGGAGCTGCTCCGTGCCGCAGGGCAGCCCCAGGTACAGCTGCTCCAGATCTGCCGGCGGAGACGGCGGTTGGCACGGCACGGCCGATACGGCACGGCGCAGCTAGCGTGGCGTGGCACGGCACAGCATGGCACGGCCAACACGGCATGGCCAATGTGGCACAGCGTGGCCTGGCACGGCACGGCCAACGTGGCACGGCACGGCCAGCACGGCCCAGCATGGCCAACGTGGCACGGCCGCCATGGCACGGCATGGCAAAGCATGACATGGTCAACGTGGCCCAACATGGCCAATGTGGCATGGCCAACATGGCATGGCATGGCCAGCACAGCCACCGTGGCATGGCCAACGTGCCGTGGCCCATCGTGGCATGGCATGGCCAGCATGGCACAGCACTGCCGACACGGCGTGGCCCATCATGGCATGGCGTGGCCAACATGGCCAACATGTCATAGCCAACATGGCGTGGCCATCATGGCACGGCATGGCCAACGTGGCCAATATGGCCAACGTGGCACAGCCATCAAGGCATGGCATGACCAACATGGCCAACGCGGCACGGCACGGCCAACATGGCCAACACAGCCAACGTGGCATGGCCATCAAGGCATGGCATAGCCAACATGGCCAACATGGCACGGCATGGCATGCTCAACACGGCCAACGTGGCCAACGTGGCCCGGCCATCAAGGCATGGCACGGCCAACACGGCCAATGTGGCACGGCACGGCCAACGTGGCACGGCCATCAAGCCATGGCATAGCCAACACGGCCAACGCGGCACGGCCATCAAGGCGTGGCACGGCCAACACGGCCAACTCGGCCCGGCCATCGTGGCCCGTCCCGGCCAACACGGCCCCCGCGGCCCGTCCCCCATGGCCCGGCGGCCCCTCACCGGCGCAGGGCAGCCCCAGCAGCGCCCGGGGGGTGACGCGGGCGCAGCCGCGCAGGTCGAGCAGGCGCAGGCGGCGGAGGCGGCCAGCAGGCCGCCGCAGGGCCTGGTCCCCCAGCCCGGGGCCGCCGGGGCCGGCCAGGCTCAGCTCCCGCAGGCCGGGGAAGCCGGGGGGGCCCGGGGGGCGGGGGGGGGGCCCGGCCGCGGGGCCAGCTCAGGTTCAGCAGCCGCAGGACCTGGGGGTAGAGGGGGGCGTAAGGGGGGTATAGGGGGTATAGGGGGTATGGGGGGGTATGGGGGGGGTATGGGGGGGTATAAGGGGGTAAGGGTATAAGGGGGTATAGGGGGGGTATAGCGGGGTATAGGGGGGGTATAGGGGGGCTATGGGGGGGTATGAGGGGGGGTATAGGGGGGGTATTTAGGGCGGTATAAGGGGGTAAGGGTATAAGGGGGGTATAGGGGGTATAGGGGGTATAGGGGGGTACAGGGGGGGTATAAAGGGGTATAGAGGAGGTATGGGGGGGTATATAGGGGGTATAAGGGGGTAAGGGTATAAGGGGGGTATAGGGGGGTATGGGGGGGTATAAGGCGGTATAGAGGGGGTATGGGGGGGTATATAGGGGGGTATAAGGGAGTAAGGGTATAAGGGGGGGTATAGGGGGTATATAGGGGGTATGGGGGTATAAGGGGGTATAGGGGGGCATAAGGGAGGTATAGGGGGGCTATGGGGGGGTATAAGGGGAGTATAAGGGGGTATAGAGGAGGTATAGGGGGGCTATGGGGGGTACAAGGGGGGTAAAGGGGGTATAGAGAGGGTATGGGGGGGGTATATAGGGGAGTATATAGGGGGTATATAGGGGGGTATGGGTGGTATATAGTGGGGGGGTATATAGGTGGGGTATATGGGGGGGTATATAGGGGGATGGGGGTATATGGGGGGTATATGGGGGGCTATATAGGGGGTGGGGGTATAAGGAGGTATATCGGGGGGTACATATACGGTGGGGTATATGGGGGGGTATATAGGGGGTGGGGGTATATAGGTCAGGTATATGGGGCGGGATATGGGGGGGGGAGAAGGGGGGATATATGGGGGGTACATGAGGAGCTATACAGGGAGGGCATATAGAGGAGGGGAATATATTGGGGGGTGGGGGTATGGGGGGCAGGGGGACCGGGGGGGGGCAGGGGTATTGGGGGGGTACCCGGGGGGGGGGCAGGGGGGATGGGGGGGTTGGGGGGTACCTGGAGGTGGGGGAGGGGGGGGTACCTGGAGGTGGGGGCAGGGGGAGGGGGGGAGGGGGGTACCTGGAGGTGGGGGCAGGGGGGGTGGGGGAGGGGGGGTACCTGGAGATGGGGGAGGGGGGGTACCTGGAGGTGGGGGGCAGGGGGGGTGGGGGGGGGGGGGGTACCTGGAGGTGGGGGCAGGCTGCCTGCAGCCGCTCGATGGGCAGGGGCAGGGGGGGGGCCGCTGCCCCCCAGGGCCGCGTCCAGCTCCAGCAGCCGCAGCTCGGGGCAGCGCCCGCTCTGGGGGGGGGGGGGGGGGGGGAGGGGAGGGGGGGGCGGGGTCTGAGCCCTCGCCCCCGCCCCCTCCCGCCCCTCCCCCCCCCCCCCCGCGGGGGTCCCCGCTCACCGCCAGCGCGGCCAGGACGGGGCCCAGCCGGGGGCCGCAGCTCAGGTGCAGCTGCTGCAGCCGGGGGCCGGCGGCCTCCAGGAACCCCACCACGGCCGCCGCCTCCACCTGCGCACCCACCGCGTGACCCCCCCACGCGTGACCCCCCCCACGCGATGAGCCACCCCCCCACGCGTGACCCCCCCCCACGCGTGACCCCCCCCAGGTGACCCCCCCACCCACGCGTGACCTCCCACACGCGTGACCCCACACCCACGCGTGACCTGCCACCCACGCATGACCCCTATAGGTGCCCCCCACGTGTGACCCCACACCCAC
>NW_027445639.1:904131-936782 GCF_035582795.1 Mycteria americana
TGACACGGGGGGGTGACACGGGGGGGTGTGACACGGGGGGGTGTGACATGGGGGGGTGTGACACGGGGGGTGACACGAGGGTGTGACACGGGGTGTGTGACACGGGGGGGTGACACAGGGGGGTGACACGGGGTTGTGTGACATGGGGGGTGTGACACGGGAGGTGTGACACGGGGGGGGTGTGACACGGGGGGTGTGTCACGGGTGTGGGTGTGTCACAAGTGGGTGTGCCACAGGTGTGTGTGCCATGTCTGGGCCATGGGTGTGTGTGTGCCACGGGGGTGTGGGCCATGGGTGGGTGTCACGGGTGGGTGTGTCACGGGTGGGTGTGTCACGGGTGTGTGGGCCACGAGGGTGTGCTACATGTGTGCCACGTGTGGGTGCCACGTGTGGGTGCCACGTGTGGTGTGTGTGCCGTGCGTCTGCCACACGTGTGTGCCACGTGTGTGCCCCGTGTGCCGTGCGTGTGCCCCGTGTGTGCCACGCGTGCCGCGTGCCTGCCACGTGTGCTGTGTGTGCTGCACCGCGTGGGCCGCGCCGCGCCGCGCCCGCTGACCGCCCTCCCTCGCAGGTGCCGGCCATGCTGGCGGCGCGGGACGGGCACCCGTGGGTGCTGCTGGGGCTGCAGAGCGCGGGGCTGCTGGGGGGCTGGGGGGTGCTGCTGCTGCTGGCGCTCTACGAGGACAAACTGCTGCGGTGACAGACACCGCACCCCACCCACACCCACACCCACACCCACACCGACACCGCACCCCACCCACACCGCACCCACACCGTCACTGACACCGACACCGACACCCACACCCACACCGACACCCGGCACCCAGCACCCCCAGCACCCCCCAGCACCCAGCACCGCACCCCAGGACGCGGCAGCACCCAGCCCCCCCTGCCCCCCCCGCCCCTCCCCTGCCCTGGGGCTGCGGGAGCAGCCGGAATAAAGATGGAATAAAGGGGATATGGGGGATATAGGGGATATGGGGATATAGGGGATATGGGGGATATGGGGGATATAGGGGATATGGGGGATATGGGGGATATAGGGGATATGGGGGATATGGGGATATAGGGGATATGGGGGATATGGGGGATATAGGGGATATGGGGGATATGGGGATATAGGGGATATGGGGGATATGGGGGATATGGGGGATATGGGGGATATAGGGGATATAGGGGATATGGGGATATGGGGGATATGGGGGATATAGGGGATATAGGGGATATGGGGGATATAGGGGATATAGGGGATATGGGGGATATAGGGGATATGGGGGATATGGGGATATAGGGGATATGGGGGATATGGGGGATATAGGGGATATGGGGGATATGGGGATATAGGGGATATGGGGGATATGGGGGATATAGGGGATATGGGGGATATAGGGGATATGGGGGATATGGGGGATATAGGGGATATGGGGATATAGGGGATATGGGGGATATGGGGGATATAGGGGATATGGGGGATATGGGGGATATGGGGGATATAGGGGATATAGGGGATATGGGGGATATAGGGGATATGGGGGATATGGGGGATATAGGGGATATGGGGGATATGGGGATATAGGGGATATGGGGGATATGGGGGATATAGGGGATATGGGGGATATAGGGGATATGGGGGATATGGGGGATATAGGGGATATGGGGGATATGGGGGATATGGGGGATATGGGGGATATAGGGGATATGGGGGATATAGGGGATATGGGGGATATGGGGGATATAGGGGATATGGGGGATATGGGGGATATGGGGGATATGGGGAATATAGGGGATATGGGGGATATGGGGGATATGGGGGATATGGGGATATGGGGGATATGGGGGATATAGGGGATATGGGGGATATGGGGGATATGGGGGATATGGGGATATGGGGGATATGGGGGATATAGGGGATATAGGGGATATGGGGGATATAGGGTATATGGGGGATATGGGGAATATAGGGGATATGGGGGATATGGGGATATGGGGGATATGGGGATATAGGGGATATAGGGGATATGGGGGATATAGGGGATATGGGGATATGGGGGATATGGGGGATATGGGGGATATAGGGGATATGGGGGATATGGGGGATATGGGGGATATAGGGGATATGGGGGATATGGGGGATATGGGGGATATAGGGGATATGGGGGATATAGGGGATATGGGGATATAGGGGATATGGGGATATAGGGGATATGGGGGATATGGGGGATATAGGGGATATAGGGGATATGGGGATATGGGGGATATGGGGGATATAGGGGATATGGGGGATATGGGGGATATGGGGGATATGGGGGATATAGGGGATATGGGGGATATGGGGGATATGGGGGATATAGGGGATATGGGGATATAGGGGATATGGGGATATAGGGGATATGGGGGATATGGGGGATATAGGGGATATAGGGGATATGGGGATATGGGGGATATGGGGGATATAGGGGATATAGGGGATATGGGGGATATAGGGGATATGGGGGATATGGGGATATAGGGGATATGGGGGATATGGGGGATATAGGGGATATGGGGGATATGGGGATATAGGGGATATGGGGGATATGGGGGATATGGGGGATATGGGGGATATAGGGGATATGGGGGATATAGGGGATATGGGGGATATGGGGGATATAGGGGATATGGGGGATATAGGGGATATGGGGATATAGGGGATATGGGGGATATGGGGGATATAGGGGATATGGGGGATATGGGGGATATGGGGGATATAGGGGATATAGGGGATATGGGGGATATAGGGGATATGGGGGATATGGGGGATATAGGGGATATGGGGGATATGGGGATATAGGGGATATGGGGGATATGGGGGATATAGGGGATATGGGGGATATAGGGGATATGGGGGATATGGGGGATATAGGGGATATGGGGGATATGGGGGATATGGGGGATATGGGGGATATAGGGGATATAGGGGTTATGGGGGATATAGGGGATATGGGGGATATGGGGGATATAGGGGATATAGGGGATATGGGGGATATAGGGGATATGGGGGATATGGGGGATATGGGGGATATGGGGAATATAGGGGATATGGGGGATATGGGGGATATGGGGGATATGGGGATATGGGGGATATGGGGGATATAGGGGATATGGGGGATATGGGGGATATGGGGGATATGGGGATATGGGGGATATAGGGGATATAGGGGATATGGGGGATATAGGGTATATGGGGGATATGGGGAATATAGGGGATATGGGGGATATGGGGATATGGGGGATATGGGGATATAGGGGATATAGGGGATATGGGGGATATAGGGGATATGGGGATATGGGGGATATGGGGGATATGGGGGATATAGGGGATATGGGGGATATGGGGGATATGGGGGATATAGGGGATATGGGGGATATGGGGGATATGGGGGATATAGGGGATATGGGGGATATAGGGGATATGGGGATATAGGGGATATGGGGGATATGGGGGATATAGGGGATATAGGGGATATGGGGATATGGGGGATATGGGGGATATGGGGGATATAGGGGATATAGGGGATATGGGGATATGGGGGATATGGGGGATATAGGGGATATGGGGGATATGGGGGATATGGGGGATATGGGGGATATAGGGGATATGGGGGATATGGGGGATATGGGGGATATAGGGGATATGGGGATATAGGGGATATGGGGATATAGGGGATATGGGGGATATGGGGGATATAGGGGATATAGGGGATATGGGGATATGGGGGATATGGGGGATATGGGGGATATAGGGGATATAGGGGATATGGGGGATATAGGGGATATGGGGGATATGGGGGATATAGGGGATATGGGGGATATAGGGGATATGGGGGATATGGGGGATAGAGGGGATATAGGGGATATGGGGGATATGGGGGATATAGAGGATATAGGGGATATGGGGGATATGGGGGATATGGGGGATATGGGGGATATAGAGGATATAGGGGATATGGGGGATATGGGGGATATAGGGGATATGGGGGATATGGGGGATATAGGGGATATGGGGGATATAGGGGATATAGGGGTTATGGGGGATATGGGGGATATACGGGATATGGGGGATATAGGGGATATGGGGGATATGGGGGATATAGGGGATATAGGGGATATAGGGGATATGGGGGATATAGAGGATATAGGGGATATGGGGGATATGGGGGATATGGGGGATATGGGGGATATAGAGGATATAGGGGATATGGGGGATATGGGGGATATAGGGGATATGGGGGATATGGGGGATATAGGGGATATGGGGGATATAGGGGATATAGGGGTTATGGGGGATATGGGGGATATACGGGATATGGGGGATATAGGGGATATGGGGGATATACGGGATATGGGGGATATAGGGGATATGGGGGATATGGGGGATATAGGGGATATAGGGGATATAGGGGATATGGGGGATATAGGGGATATGGGGGATATGGGGGATATGGGGGATATAGGGGTTATGGGGGATATGGGGGATATAGGGGTTATGGGGGATATGGGGGATATACGGGATATGGGGGATATAGGGGATATGGGGGATATGGGGGATATAGGGGATATAGGGGATATAGGGGATATGGGGGATATAGGGGATATGGGGGATATGGGGGATATGGGGGATATAGGGGATATGGGGGATATGGGGGATATAGGGGATATAGGGGATATGGGGGATATAGGGGATATGGGGGATATGGGGGATATGGGGGATATAGGGGATATGGGGGATATGGGGGATATAGGGGATATAGGGGATATAGGGGATATAGGGGATATGGGGGATATGGGGATATAGGGGATATGGGGGATATGGGGATATAGGGGATATGGGGGATATAGGGGATATGGGGGATATGGGGGATATGGGGGATATGGGGGATATAGGGGATATGGGGATATGGGGGATATGGGGGATATGGGGGATATAGGGGATATGGGGGATATGGGGATATAGGGGATATGGGGATATAGGGGATATGGGGGATATGGGGGATATGGGGGATATGGGGGATATAGGGGATATGGGGATATGGGGGATATGGGGGATATGGGGATATGGGGGATATGGGGGATATGGGGATATGGGGGATATGGGGGATATGGGGGATATGGTGATATAGGGCAATAAAGGAGCATATAGGTGGGGATAAAGATTTATATAGGAGGATTAAGGGGGGATGAGGGCGGATATAGGGGGATAAAGGGAGATAAGGGGGATATAGGGGGATACAGGGCAATGAAGGGGGGATATAGGGGGATATAGGGTGATGAAGGGGGATACAGGGGGGATATAGGGGAATGAAGGGGGTATATGTGGGGATGAAAGGGAATATAGGGTGATAAAGGGGGGGATAGGGGGATATAGGGGGCTATAGGGGGATATTGGTGGCCGGATGGGGCCGGTGCCGGAGCCTGGGGTGGGGCCGGGGGGGCACCGGGACGGGGTGCGGCAGGAGCCCTATGGGGCTATAGGAGCTATATGGGGTGCGGCAGGAGCCCTATGGGGCTATAGGAGCCCTGTGGGGTGCGGCAGGAGCCCTATGGGGCTATAGGAGCCCTATGGGGCAAGGGAGCCCTATGGGGTGTGGGACCCCTATAGGGCTATAGGAGCCCTGTGGGGAAGTTACTCCATGGGGTGTGGGAGCCCTATAGGGCTATAGGAGCCCCGTGGGGCAAGGGAGCCCCAGGGGTTACGGGAGCCCTATGGGGCTATAGGAGCCCTATGGGGTGTGGGAGCCCATGGGGCAGGCCCAGGATGTACAGCCCCTATATGGTGTAGGGCCCAGCCACGCGGGCATCCTATAGGGGGTAATCTCTGGAAAGGTTTAGGGGCTCTATGGGGCCCAGGGCCGCTATAGGGTGCAGCCCCTGGGGGTGTGTAGGGCTGCTGTGGGGTGTAGGGCCCCTATGGGGCGCAGGCTCTCCATAGGGTGCACCCCTGGGTGCCATATAGGGCCGCTATAGGGTGCCCTATGGGGCTGCTATAGGGTGTAGGGCCCCTATGGGGTGCAGGGTCCCCATAGGGTGCACCCCTGGGTGCCATATAGGGCCACTATAGGGTGCCCTATGGGGCCGCTATAGGGTGCAGGGCCCCTATGGGGTGCAGGGTCCCCATAGGGTGCACCCCTGGGTGACATATAGGGCCGCTATAGGGTGCAGGACCCCTATGGGGTGCACCCAGGGCCACTATAGGGTGCCGGGCCCCTATGGGGTGCACCCCTGGGTGCCATATAGGGCCGCTATAGGGTGCAGGGCCCATAAGAGGTGCACGGTCTCCATAGGGTGCAGCCCCTGGGGGTGTGTAGGGCTGCTATAGGGTGCTGGGCCCCTATGGGGGGCAGGGTCCCCATAGGGTGCACCCCTGGGTGCCATATAGGGCCGCTATAGGGTGCCCTATAGGGCCGCTAAAGGGTGCAGGTCCCCTATGGGGTGCAGGGTCCCCATAGGGTGCATCCCTGGGTGCCATATAGGTCCACTATAGGGTGCAGGACCCCTGTGGGGTGCACCCAGGGCTGCTATAGGGTACGGGGCCCCTATGGGGTGCAGGGTCCCCATAGGGTGCACCCCTGGGTGCCATATAGGGCCGCTATAGGGTGCCCTATAGGGCCGCTATAGGGTGCAGGGCCCCCATAGGGTGCCTCCCCGGGTGCCGTCTAGGCCTCGGCGGACCGTCGTCTCGTTGGTCGCGGCCGCTCTACCCCTCACTTCCGCTCTCTCGCTGGCGCGTCGCTTCCTCCCCTCAGCGTGCGGAGCGGGGTGAGGAGGAGGCGGAGGGAAAATTTGGGGGGGGGGGGGGAAAGGAGGAAGATGGGGGGGCCCGTGGGGATGGGGGGGGGGCTGGGAATGTGGGGAGGGGGCTGAGGAGTGGGTGCAAGGGTGGGGGGGGCGTTGGGGGGAGATTTGGGGTGCAAGGCGGGGGGGGTATGTGGGGGGCTGGGGGGGGGGGCAGGTTCTCTGCTAAATTAGGGACCTCTTGGGGGGCCGGGCCCCCCAAGAGGTCCCTAATTTAGCTTTTTTAGGGTTGTTTTGGTGTGTTGTTTGTTTTTTTTTTTTTTAGGGGGGGTACCCCCAAAAATAAGGGGGGGCCATGTACGCCGTCTACAAGCAAGCCCACCCCCCCACGGGGCTGGAGTTCTCCATGTTCTGCAACTTCTTCTCCAACGCCGAACGCAATCTGGTGGTGGCCGGAACCTCCCAGCTTTACGTTTATCGCCTCAACCACGATTGTGAGGTAACAAACACCCCCCCCCCCCCAAAAAAAAATCCTCCCTGGGGTCCCCTCCCCCTCATGTTTTGGGGTGGGGATTTATGGGGGGTGGGGGGGGCTGATTTTTTCCTCCATTTTCCCCCATTTTCCACCCCCGCAGACGGCGGCCAAAGGAGACAGGAACACGGGTAGGTGAAGAGGGGGGGCTGGGGTTTTTTTTGGGGGGGTCCCTGTGTTGTCGCTGTGTGTCCCCCCCCCTGTAAGGGACAGATCCCCCCTCGGGGGTGGGGGGTGGCAGGGGGGAGAGCCCGGGGATGGAGCCCCAGGAGGGGGCAGGGAGGAGGGAGGGGCAGGGACAGGCAGGGATGGGCAAGGACTGGGGACAGGCAGGGATGAGGGATGGGATGAGGGATGGGCAGGGACCAGGGACCCAGGGACAGGCAGGGACAAGGGACAGGAAGGGACAGGCAGGGACAAGGGATGGGATGAGGGACGGGCAGGGGCAGGCAGGGATGGGCAAGGATGAGGGCTGGGCAGGGACCAGGGATGAGCAGGGAGGAGGGACGGGCAGGGACAAGGGACGGGCAGGGACAAGGGATGAGGGACGGGCAGGGACAAGGGACGGGCAGGGACAAGGGACCCAGGGACGGGCAGGGACAAGGGATGGGACAAGGGACGGGCAGGGATGGGCAAGGACGAGGGCTGGGCAGGGACCAGGGATGAGCAGGGACGAGGGACGGGCAGGGACAAGGGATGGGACGAGGGACAGGCAGGGATGAGGAACAGGCAGGGACAAGGGACGGGCAGGGACGTGGTACAGGCAGGGATGAGCACGGATGAGGGACAGGCAGGGACAAGGGATGGGCAGGGACCAGGGATGGGCAGGGACAAGGGATGGGATGAGGGACAGGCAGGGACGGGCAGGGATGAGGGACGGGCAGGGGCAGGCAGGGACGGGCAAGGACGAGGGCTGGGCAGGGACCAGGGATGAGCAGGGACGAGGGACGGGCAGGGACCAGGGATGAGGGACAGGCAGGGAGGAGGGACAGGCAGGGACAAGGGATGGGCAGGGACCAGGGACGGGCAGGGACAAGGGACGAGGGACGGGCAGGGACAAGGGATGGGACGAGGGACGGGCAGGGATGAGGAACAGGCAGGGACGTGGTACAGGCAGGGATGAGCATGGATGAGGGACAGGCAGGGACCAGGGACGGGCAGGGACCAGGGACGGGCAGGGACAAGGGATGGGATGAGGGACGGGCAGGGATGGGCAGGGATGAGGGACGGGCAGGCAGGGATGAGGGATGGGCAGGGGCAGGCAGGGACGGGCAAGGACGAGGGCTGGGCAGGGCTGGGCAGGGACGTGGTACAGGCAGGGATGAGCACGGATGAGGGACGGGCAGGGAGGAGGGACGGGACGAGGGACAGGCAGGGCCCAGGGCCGCGCAGGCAGCTCCCACCCCCGGGCTCTCTGCCCCCCCGAGGGGCTGCGGGGGGGGCTGGCAGGGGCCGGGCAGCCCCCCCCGCCCCCCCTGCCCGCCCTGCCCGCCCTGCCCGCAGAAGGCAAAGGGCACAAGGAGAAGCTGGAGCTGGTGGCCTCCTTCGCCTTCTTCGGCAACGTCATGTCCATGGCCAGCGTGCAGCTGGCGGGGGCCAAGCGGGACGCCCTGCTCCTCAGCTTCAAGGACGCCAAGGTAACGCGGGGACCCCCCGGGACGTGGGGGTTTGGGGTTTTTGGTTGTTTTTTTTTTTTTGGGGGGGGGGGGGGGCGGGGGGTGTCTCCTGCCCGTCACCCCCTTCCCCTTCCAGCTCTCCGTGGTGGAGTACGACCCCGGCACCCACGACCTGAAGACCCTCTCCCTGCACTACTTCGAAGAGCCGGAGCTGAGGGTGGGTGCCGACGGCGGGAGAGGGGATTCGGGGGGTTCTCCCTCATGCTGAGGGGGGGGTGTCCCCCCGCCAAAAAAAAAAACCAACCCTTTTCTCTCCCCCACCCCCCCCCCCCCGCCTTGCCCGTCGCCCGCAGGACGGCTTCGTGCAGAACGTCCACATCCCGCGGGTGCGGGTGGACCCCGACGGGCGCTGCGCCGTCATGCTGATCTACGGCACCCGCCTGGTGGTCCTGCCCTTCCGCCGCGACACCCTGACCGACGAGCACGAGGGGCTGGTGGGAGAGGGGTGAGGAACCGCCCCTCCCCCTCCCCGTGCTGGGACCCCCCCCGAGTGCCGCCCGCAGGGGCTGGGGGGGGTCTCCTGAGCCGTCTCCCCCCCTCCCCGGCGCAGGCAGAAGTCCAGCTTCCTGCCCAGCTACATCATCGACGTGCGGGAGCTGGACGAGAAGCTCCTCAACATCATCGACATGCAGTTCCTCTACGGCTACTACGAGCCCACCCTCCTCATCCTCTTCGAGCCCAACCAGACCTGGCCGGGGTGAGCGAGCCCTTCCTCGTCCCGTCCCCCGGCGGCGTGACGCCGACCCCGGCGTGACGCGTCCCCTGTCCCCGCGCAGGCGGGTGGCGGTGCGCCAGGACACCTGCAGCATCGTGGCCATCTCCCTCAACATCATGCAGAAGGTCCATCCCGTCATCTGGTCCCTCAGCAACCTGCCCTTCGACTGCACCCAGGCGCTGGCCGTCCCCAAGCCCATCGGTGAGCGACGGCGCCGGCAGCGGCGCGGTGACGGCCCGGCAGCGGCGCGGTGACGGCGGCGGTCTCTCTCTCTCTCTCTCTCTTTGGCGGCAGGAGGGGTGGTGATCTTCGCCGTCAACTCGCTGCTCTACCTCAACCAGAGCGTGCCGCCCTACGGGGTGGCCCTCAACAGCCTCACCAACGGCACCACCGTCTTCCCCCTGCGTAAGGGCCACCCTCCTCCTCCTCCTCCTCCTCCTTCTCATCCTCTTTGTCCTTCTCCTCGTCCTCTTTGTCCTCCTCTTCCTCGTCCTCCTCTTCCTTGTCATCCTCATCTTCCTCATCCTCTTTGTCCTCTTCCTCGTTCTTGTTCTCTTCCTCGTCCTCCTCTTCCTCGTCCTCCTCTTCCTCGTCCTCCTCTTCCTCGTCCTCCTCTTCCTCGTCCTCCTCTTCCTCGTCCTCCTCTTCCTCGTCCTCCTCATCCTTCTGGTCTTCTTTGTGCTCTTCCTCGTCCTCCTCATTCTCTTCCTCATCCTCCTCATTCTCTTCCTTGTCCTCTTTGTCCTCTTCCTCATCCTCGTTCTCCTCATCCTCGTTCTCCTCATCCTCGTTCTCCTCATCCTCGTCCTCCTCATCCTCGTTCTCATCTTCTTTGTCCTCTTCCTCATCTTCTTTGTCCTCCTCTTTGTCCTCCTCGTCCTCTTCCTCGTTCTCTTTGTTGTCTTCCTCATCCTCTGTGTCCTCTTCCTCGTCCTCCTTGTTCTCTTTCTCATGCTTCTCATTCTCCTCGTCTTCTTGTTCCTTGTCCTTCTCATGCTCTTTTTCTTATTCTTCCTTGTTCTCTTTGTGCTCTTCCTCTTCCTCCTTATGCTTTTTCTCCTTATGCTCTTCCTCCTTATGCTTTTCCTCCTTGTCATCTTCTTCTTCATCGTCTTTGTGCTCATCGTTTTGCTCATCCTCCTCATCCTCTTCCTCACTCTGCTTGTCCCCCTCCTTGTCTTCCTTGTCTTCTTCCTCATTCTCCTCATCTTCATCCTCATCCTCCTTGTCCTCTTCCCTTTTGTTGTCTTTCTCCGTGTTTTCTTCCTCTTTGTCCTTTCCTTCCCTACTCTTTTCCTGTCTGTCCTCTTCCTCCTCGTCCTCTTCCTCGTTCTCCTTGTCCTCTTTCTCATCCTCCTCATCTTCCTCATCCTCTTCCTCTTTCTTCTTCTTCTTCTTCTCTTCCTCCTTGTCCTCCTCATCCTCCTCATCTTCCTCATCCTCTTTCTCTTTCTTCTTCTCCTTCTTGTCCTCATCCTCCTCCTCCTCATCCTCCTCATCCTTGTGCTCCTCATCTTCCTCATCCTCTTTCTCTTTCTTCTTCTCCTCCTTGTCCTCATGCTCCTCATCCTCATCCTTGTGCTCCTCATCTTCCTCATCCTCTTTCTCGTTCTTCTTCTCTTCCTTGTTCTCCTCCTCCTCCTCCTCCTCGTGCTCATCTTCCTCATCCTCTGTCCTCATCATCCTCCTCCTCATCCTCGTGCTCCTCATCTTCCTCATCTTCTTTCTCTTTCTTCTTCTCTTCCTTGTTCTCCTCCTCCTCCTCATCCTCCTCCTCCTCGTGCTCCTCATCTTCCTCATCCTCTGTCCTCATGCTCCTCCTCCTCATCCTTGTGCTCCTCATCTTCCTCATCCTCTTTCTCTTTCTTCTTCTCCTCATCCTTCTCATCCTCCTTCTTCTCATCCTCCTCGTCCTCGTGCTCCTCATCTTCCTCATCCTCTGTCCTCATGCTCCTCCTCCTCCTCATCCTTGTGCTCCTCATCTTCCTCTTTCTCTTTCTTCTCCTCCTTGTCCTCCTCCTCCTCCTCCTCGTCCTCCTTACTGTCTTCCTCTTTCTCCTCCTCCTCCTCCCCCCCGCCCCGTCCTTCCTCCCCCTCCTCCAGGGCGGGGCTCGGGGCGCTCAGCCTCCCTCTCCCCCAGGCGTGCAGGACGGGGTGAAGGTGACGCTGGACTGCGCCCAGGCCACCTTCATCTCCTACGACAAGATGGTCATCTCGCTGAAAGGAGGGGAGATGTAAGCCGCGGGGGCCGCCGCGGGGCCGGCGTCGCCGCCGCCGAGGGTGCCACCGTCCCCGCCGTGTCCCCTCTGTCCCCAGCTACGTCCTGACGCTGATAACGGACGGGATGAGGAGCGTCCGCTCCTTCCACTTCGACAAGGCGGCCGCCAGCGTCCTCACCACCTGCGTGAGCCCCGCGGGGGGAAGATGGGGACCCCCCTGCCTGTGTCCCCTCGTCTCCGTCCCCCCCCCGTCACCCCCTCTTGGCGTCGCCCCCCGCAGATGGTGACGATGGAGCCGGGGTACCTGTTCCTGGGGTCGCGCCTGGGGAACTCCCTGCTGCTCAAGTACACCGAGAAGCTGCAGGAGACCCCCGCCAACGGGGGCAAGGAGGCGGCCGACAGGCAGGTGCGGCCACGGGGGGCCCCGAGCCCCTTCCCGGGGCCCCGAAACCCAGGGCCCCAAGCCCCGCGTCCCCAGGTCCCCTTCCCGGGTCCCCACCCCCCTTTCCAGGTCCCAAACCCCCGGCCTGGGTCCCCAAACCCCATTCCCGGGACCCCAAAACCCAGGGCCCCAAGCTCCAGGTCCCCAAGCCCCCATGTGAGGTCCCCAAACCTCCATGCAGGGTCCCCACACCCCTTTCCCAGGTCCCCAAACCCCTTCCCGGGACCCCAAAACCCAGGGCCCCAAGCCCCGCGTCCCCAGGTCCCCTTCCCGGGTCCCCAAACCCCTTCCTGGGACCCCAAAATCCAGGGCCCCAAGCTCTGGGTCCCCAAACCCCCATGCTGGGTCCCCACACCCCTTTCCCAGGTCCCCACACCCCTTCCCGGGTCCCCAAAACCGAGGTCCCCAAGCCCCAGGTCCTCAAACCCCCAGCCCGGGTCCCCAAGCCCCTGTGCTGGGTCCCCACATCCCTTTCCCAGGTCCCAGACCCCCTTCCTGTGTCCCCAAATCCCCATCCTGGGGCCCCAAAACCCAAGTCCCCAAGCCCCGGCTCCCCAAGCCCCCTTCCTGGGTCCCCAAACCCCCAGCCTGGGTCCCCACGTCCCCTTCCCAGGTCCCAGGTCCCCTTCCCGGGGCCCCGAAACCCAGGGCCCCAAGCCCCGCATCCCCAGGTCCCCTTCCCGGGTCCCCACCCCCCTTTCCAGGTCCCAAACCCCCGGCCTGGGTCCCCAAACCCCCTTCCCGGGACCCCAAAATCCAGGTCCCCAAGCTCCGGGTCCCCAAGCCCCCATGTGAGGTCCCCAAGCCCCCATGCTGGGTCCCCATGTCCCTTTCACAGGTCCCAGGTCCCCGTCCCGGGTCCCTGCGCCCCTTCCCGGGACCCCAAAACCCAGGGCCCCAAGCTCCGGGTCCCCAAGCCACCCTCCCAGGTCCCCAAACCCCCATCCTGGGTCCCCATGTCCCTTTCCCAGGTCCCAGACCCCTGTCCCAGGGCCCCAAACCCCTTCCCAGGGCCCCAAAACCCAGGTCCCCAAGCTCCGGGTCCCCAAGCCCCCTTCCCGGGTCCCCAAGCCCCCATGCAGGGTCCCCATGCCCCTTTCCCAGGTCCCCAAACCCCTTCCTGGGACCCCAAATTCCAGGTCCCCAAGCTCTGGGTCCCCAAACCTCCATGTGAGGTCCCCACGCCCCCTTCCCGGGTCCCCAAACCTCTTCCCGGGTCCCCAAACCCCTGTCCCAGGTCCCCAAGCCCCCATGCAGGGTCTCCATGTCCCTTTCCCAGGTCCCCAGACCCCTTCCTGGGTCCCCAAACCCCTTCCTGGGACCCCAAAATCCAGGTCCCCAAGCTCCGGGTCCCCAAACCTCCATGTGAAGTCCCCACACCCCCTTCCCGGGTCCCCAAACCCCTTCCCGGGTCCCCAAGCCCCCATGCAGGGTCTCCATGTCCCTTTCCCAGGTCCCCAGACCCCTTCCCGGGTCCCCAAACCCCTTCCTGGGACCCCAAAATCCAGGTCCCCAAGCTCCGGGTCCCCAAACCTCCGTGTGAAGTCCCCACGCCCCCTTCCCGGGTCCCCAAACCCCTTCCCGGGTCCCCAAGCCCCCATGCAGGGTCTCCACGTCCCTTTCCCAGGTCCCCAAACCCCTGTCCCGGGTCCCCAAGCCCCTTCCTGGGACCCCAAAATCCAGGTCCCCAAGCTCTGGGTCCCCAAACCCCCATGCGAGGTCCCCAGGCCCCTTCCCCAAATTCCAGGTCCCCAAGCTCTGGGTCCCCAAACCTCCATGTGAGGTCCCCACGCCCCCTTCCCGGGTGTCGTCCCGTCCCCCCCCCCCCCGGGGTCCCCCAGCCCCGCTGCGGGGGGTCCCGGGGGGCTCGGGGGGCTCCCAGCTCTCTGGGCCCCGCAGGAGGAGCCCCCGGTGAAGAAGAAGCGGTCGGAGCCCTCGGGGACCTGGGCAGGTGGGGCCAGCGCCGGGACCCCCCGAGCCGCCGGGGCTTCGTCCCCCCGCAGCGGGCTGGCAAACGGGGCGTCACCGCGGGGGGGGCGGCGCGGTGACACGGGGGGGGACGGGGGGGGGTGGCACGGTGACGGGGGGGTGGCACGGTGACATGGGGGGCGACACGGTGACAGAGGGGTGATGCAGTGACACGGGGGGTACGCAGTGACATGGGGGGGTGACGCGGTGACACAGGGGGGTGACATGGGGGGCTGATGTGGTGATGGGGGTGGGGGGGTGACACGGGGGGGTGACACGGGGGGGTGATGCGGTGACGGAGGGGTGACACCGGGGTGACACGGTGATGGGGGGGTGATGCAGTGACACAGGGGGGTGACATGGGGGGCTGACGTGGTGACGGGGGTGGGGGGGTGACACAGGGGGGTGACCCGGGGGGGTGACGCGGTGACGGAGGGGTGACACGGGGGGGTGACGTGGTGACACAGGGGGTGACACCGGGGTGACACGGTGATGGGGGGGTGATGCAGTGACACAGGGGGGTGACATGGGGGGCTGACGTGGTGACACAGGGGGTGGGGGGGTGACACGGAGGGGTGACACGGGGGGGGTGACGCGGTGACGGAAGGGTGACACGGGGGGGGTGACGCGGTCTCCCCGTGCCGCCGGCCAGGAGGGAAGTCGGCGCCGCAGGACGAGGTGGACGAGATCGAGGTGTACGGCAGCGAGGCGCAGTCGGGCACCCAGCTCGCCACCTACTCCTTCGAGGTACCCGGGTGGGCAGGGGCGCCCCCACCCCCCCCCCGTCCCCTCCCCGCCTCACCCCCTGGCCGTGTCCCTCCCCCCCCTCGTCCCCTCCCCTCCAGGTCTGCGACAGCATCCTCAACATCGGTCCCTGCGCCAACGCCGCCATGGGCGAACCGGCGTTCCTCTCGGAGGAGGTGAGTCCCGCCAGGAGACGGGCAGCCCCTGCCTGCACCCTGCCTGCTGCCCCTGCCTGCTGCCCCTGCCTGCAGCCCTGCCTGCAGCCCTGCCTGCTGCCCCTGCCTGCTGCCCCTGCCTGCTGCCCCTGCCCGCTGCCCCTGCCTGCACCCTGCCCGCTTCCCCTGCCTGCAGCCCTGCCTGCAGCCCTGCCTGCTGCCCTGCCTGCGCCCTGCCTGCAGCCCTGCCTGCACCCTGCCTGCAGCCCTGCCCGCTTCCCCTGCCCGCTTCCCCTGCCTGCAGCCCTGCCTGCAGCCCCGGCGCGGGCAGGGCAGGGCGGTGGCAGCGGCCGTTTCTCCTCCTCCCAGTTCCAGAGCAGCCCGGAGCCGGATCTGGAGATCGTCCTTTGCTCCGGCTACGGCAAGAACGGGGCCCTCTCCGTCCTGCAGGTCAGGCTGACGGCAGCCCCGCTGCGACACCGGCCCGGCCCCGGCCCCCCCCAGCCCCGACCCCCCCCCCCCCAACCCCCCCCAGCCCCCCCCGAGCCCCCCGCACCGTCAAAGGCCTGTCCCGGTGAGGAGCGTCCGCGCCAGGTCAGGTACCGGTGCCACAACAAGGACCCGGGCAAAACCAGGGCTGCGCCCGGAGCGTTGGGCGCTGCCTGTATCCGCCCCGCTACAGCCCGTCCTTCTGCCCCACGGGAAATGTGGGGCTGCCCCACGGCGCCCGCCCGCCCTCACCCCTCCCCTCGCCCGCAGAAAAGCATCCGGCCCCAGGTGGTGACCACCTTCGAGCTGCCGGGCTGCTACGACATGTGGACCGTCATCGCGCCGCAGAAGAAGGAGGAGGTCGGTGGCCGGGGCGACGTCGCCGTCCCCGTCCCCTCCTCCCCGCCGGGAGGGCGGCCGCGGCGTGGCGAGGCTCACCGGGGTTTTTCCCTCCAGCCGGATGAAAACGCCGCGGGGGAAAACGCCGAGAAGGAGCCGGCCGCCCCCGAGCCCCCCGAGGAGGACGGCAAGAGGCACGGCTTCCTCATCCTCAGCCGCGAGGACTCCACCATGGTGCGGCGGCTCGGGGCGCCCGCCGGCGTGCCGCGGCGGCGAAGGGCCACCTTCGGGTGCCGGGTTGGGACGCGGTGGGTCCGGTGCTCGGTCCCACCCCGTGCGTGTGCGTCCCCCCCCCTTCCTCCGGGCAGATCCTGCAGACGGGGCAGGAGATCATGGAGCTGGACACCAGCGGCTTCGCCACGCAGGGACCCACCGTCTTCGCCGGCAACATCGGCGACAACCGCTACATCGTCCAGGTGTCGCCGCTGGGCATCCGGCTGCTGGAAGGAGGTGGGTGCCGGCGAAGGGGGGGGCGGGGGGGGGGGGAGCGCCCGTGGGTGCTTGCGGGACCTCCCCCTCTCCCCGTCCCTTGCGTTCGCCCCTCCCCGCCGGCAGTGAACCAGCTGCACTTCATCCCGGTGGATCTGGGCTCGCCCATCGTGCACTGCGCCGTCGCCGACCCCTTCGTGGTGATCATGAGCGCCGAGGGGCAGGTCACCATGTTCGTCCTGAAAAGCGACACGTACGGGGGCCGGACCCACCGCCTCACCCTCCAGAAACCCCAGCTGCACCACGTGGGTGCCGGTAACCCCCCCACCCCCCCCACCCCCCCCCCGAGGGCTCCCGGTAGCGCCGGGCGGCCCCCCGGCAGCTCGGCGTCCCCCTCCCTCGGCGTCCCCAGCAATCCAAGGTGATCGCGCTCTGCCTCTACCGCGACGTCAGCGGCATGTTCACCACGGAGAGCCGGGCGGCCGGCGCCCGGGACGAGCTCTCCCTCCGCACCCACTCGGAGGCCGAGACCCTCATCCAGGACATCAGGTGGGTGCTGGGTGCTCTGGGTGGGGGGCGGGGGTCGCCCCGAGCTGCCGCCCCCTCGCCGCGAGGGACGGCTCGGTGACGGCTCGGTGACGGCTCGGTGACGGCGTCTCGGCGTTCCTCTCCCGGCGGGCGCAGCGACACGGTGGACGACGAGGAGGAGATGCTCTACGGGGATTCGGGGGCTCTTTTCAGCCCGGCTAAGGAAGAACCGCGCCGCAGCAGCCTCCCCTCCGCCGAGCGGGACCCCCACCAGTATAAACCGGAGCCCACCCACTGGTGCGTACTGGTGCGGGAGAACGGCGCCATGGAGGTGAGACCCCGGCGGGGAACCGGGACAGGGACGAGGGGACCCCGTGGCGTCCCGCTGCCGCACCGGCAGCGCCGGCGGCGATCCCCGCCCGTCCCTCCTCTGCGGGGGGACCCTGCGGGACCCCCCTGCCCCCTTCCCGCTGCCGCACCGGCAGCGCCGGCGGCGATCCCCGCCCGTCCCTCATCCGCCGGTCCCCCCGTGCCCGTCCCCGTGCCGTAGATCTACCAGCTGCCGGATTGGCGCCTGGTGTTCCTGGTGAAGAACTTCCCGATGGGGCAGCGGGTGCTGGTCGACAGCTCCTTCGGGCAACCGGCCGCCCAGGGCGACGGCAAGAAGGAGGAGGTGACGCGGCAAGGAGAGCTGCCGCTGGTCAAGGAGGTGCTGCTGGTGGCGCTGGGCAACCGCCAGAGCCGGCCCTACCTGCTGGTGAGGGGACCGGCGATGCCGGGACGCTGGGGGATGCCGGAGGATGCCACGGAGGGCGGGGGATGCCGGGGGGATGTGGGGGATGCCGGGATGTTGGAGGGTGCCGGGGGATGCCACGGAGGCTGGGAGATGCCGGAGGATGCCGGGGGATGTGGGGGATACCGGAGGATGTGGAGGGTGCTGGGGGGATGCCGGGATGCCGGAGGGTGCTGGGGGATGCCGGGGGATAGCGGGGATGCCGGGGGATGTGGGGGGTGCCGGGGGATGCCACGGAGGCTGGGAGATGCCGGAGGATGCCAGGGGATGCGGGGGATACCGGAGATGCCAAGGGATGTGGGGGGTGCTGGGGGGATGCCGGGATGCCGGAGGGTGCTGGGGGATGCCGGGGGATGTGGGGGATGCCGGGATGTTGGAGGGTGCCGGGGGATGCCACGGAGGCTGGGGGATACCGGGGGATGTGGGGGATACCGGGGATGCCAGGAGATGCCGAGGGATGTGGGGGGTGCTGGGGGATGTGGGGGATACCGGGGATGCCGGGAGATGCCAGGGGATGTGGGAGATGCCGGGATGTTGGAGGGTGCCGGGGGATGCCACGGAGGCTGGGGGATACTGGGGGGATGCCGGGGGATGTGGGGGATACCGGAGATGCCGGGGGATGTGGAGGATGCCAGAGGGGTGTTGGGGGATGCCGGGAGATGCCGCGGAGGCTGGGAATTGGCAGGGGATGCCGGGGGATTTGGGAGATGCCGGGAGATGTCAGGGGATGCCGGTGGCTGGGAGGTGCCGGGGAATGCCGGAGGATGCCGGGAGGTGTCGGGGGATGCCGGGGGATGTGGGAGATGCCGGAGGATGCCGGGGGATGCCGGAGGATGCCGGGAGATGCCGGGGGATGCCGGGGGATGTGGGAGGTGTTGGGGGATGCCGGAGGATGTGGGAGGTGTCGGGGGATGCCGGCGGCTGCCGGGGAGGCTGGGAGATGCCGGGGGATGCCGGGGAGATGCCGGGAGATAACCGGGGCTCGTCCCCCGGCCGCCTCGCAGGTCCACGTGGAGCAGGAGCTGCTCATCTACGAGGCCTTCGGCCACGACTCCCAGCTGGGCCAGAGCAACCTCAAAGTCCGCTTCAAGAAGGTGGGAAGCGGGGAGGCTCCCCCCAAAAAAAACCCGTGCCGCACCGGCACCAGCACCGGCACCGCCACCGGGCCCTGCCACCACGCTTCCCCCCCCCCCCCTCCTCCCGCAGGTCCCCCACAACATCAATTTTCGGGAGAAGAAGCTGAAACAATCCAAGAAGAAGCCGGAGAGCGCGGGGGGCGAGGAGCCGGGGGGGCCCCGCGGCCGCGTCGCTCGCTTCCGCTACTTCGAGGACATCTACGGCTACTCGGGGGTGAGCGCGGCCGCGCCGGCGACCGACCCCCCACCCTCCCGCCCCCGGCTTCGCCGAGACTAACCGGGGCTGTCCGTCCGTCTGTCGTCCCCCCCCCCCCCATCATCATCATCATCATCATCATCATCATCACCAAGGTGTTCATCTGCGGCCCGTCCCCGCACTGGCTGCTGGTGACGTCGCGGGGGGCCCTGCGCCTGCACCCCATGACCATCGACGGCACCGTCGAGTCCTTCGCCCCCTTCCACAACGTCAACTGCCCCAAGGGCTTCCTCTACTTCAACCGACAGGTGGGGGGGGGATTTTGGGGGGGATTTGAGGGGTTTGGGGGGGGATTTGAGGGGTTTGGGGGGGGATTTGAGGGGTTTGGGGGGGATTTGAGGGGTTTTGGGGGGGGATTTGAGGGGTTTGGGGGGGGATTTGAGGGGTTTGGGGGGGGATTTGAGGGGTTTTGGGGGGGGGATTTGAGGGGTTTGGGGGGATTTGAGGGGTTTTGGGGGGGGATTTGAGGGGTTTTGGGGGGGGATTTGAGGGGTTTGGGGGGGATTTGATGGTTTGGGGGGGATTTGAGGGGTTTGGGGGGGGATTTGAGGGTTTGGGGGGGGATTTGAGGGGTTTGGGGGGATTTGAGGGGTTTGGGGGGGATTTGAGGGTTTGGGGGGGATTTGAGGGGTTTGGGGGGGATTTGAGGGGTTTTGGGGGGGGATTTGAGGGTTTTGGGGGGGGATTTGAGGGTTTTGGGGGGATTTGAGGGGTTTGGGGGGGATTTGATGGTTTGGGGGGGATTTGAGGGGTTTGGGGGGGGATTTGAGGGTTTGGGGGGGGATTTGAGGGGTTTGGGGGGGATTTGAGGCTTTGGGGGGGGATTTGAGGGGTTTGGGGGGGGATTTGAGGGGTTTGGGGGGATTTGAGGGGTTTTGGGGGGGGATTTGAGGGTTTTGGGGGGGGATTTGAGGGTTTGGGGGGGATTTGAGGGTTTTGGGGGGGATTTGATGGTTTGGGGGGGATTTGAGGGGTTTGGGGGGGATTTGAGGGGTTTGGGGGGATTTGATGGTTTGGGGGGGATTTGAGGGGTTTGGGGGGGGATTTGAGGGGTTTTGGGGGGGGATTTGAGGGTTTGGGGGGGGATTTGAGGGGTTTGGGGGGGGATTTGAGGGGTTTGGGGGGATTTGAGGGGTTTTGGGGGGGGATTTGAGGGTTTGGGGGGGGATTTGAGGGGTTTGGGGGGATTTGAGGGGTTTGGGGGGATTTGAGGGGTTTTGGGGGGGGATTTGAGGGTTTTGGGGGGGATTTGATGGTTTGGGGGGGATTTGAGGGGTTTGGGGGGGGATTTGAGGGGTTTGGGGGGGATTTGAGGGGTTTGGGGGGGGGATTTGATGGTTTGGGGGGGAATTTGATGGTTTGGGGGGGATTTGAGGGGTTTGGGGGGTCCCCGCGCCCTGACCGGGGGCTGTGGGGCCAGGGGGAGCTGCGGATCAGCGTCCTGCCCGCCTACCTCTCCTACGACGCCCCGTGGCCCGTGCGCAAGATCCCGCTGCGCTGCACCGCGCACTACGTCGCTTACCACGTGGAATCCAAGGTGCCCGCGCCGGTGCCGCGCCGGAACCCCCCCGCCCCCGCCCCCCGTGCCGTGGGGCTGCGCTCTTCCTCCCCGGGGTGCCCCGCTCTTCTTCTTCCTCCGAAGCCACGTCCCCCTGTCCCGCTCGGCGGGGGCAGGGGGGGGGACGGGACGGGCAGGGGGGGTGTCCCCGTGCCCCCGTGTCCCCGTGCCGATGGCGGTGTCGCCGGCAGGTCTACGCCGTGGCCACCAGCGTCATCAACCCCTGCACCCGCATCCCCCGCATGACCGGGGAGGAGAAGGAGTTCGAGAGCATCGAGCGGGGTGAGCCCGGCGTCCCCCCTGTGTCCCCCCCAGCCCCCTGTGTCCCCCCCCCAGCCCCGTGCCTCCCCTGAGCCCCATGTGTGTCCCCCCCATCCCCATGTGTCCCCCCCATCCCCATGTCCCGCCCCCCGCGCTGTCCCCCCCCCCCCAGCCCTGTGCCTCCCCTGAGCCCCATGTCCCCCCCCAGCCCCGTGTATGTCCCCCCCCTTCCCTGTGTCCCCCCCCCCTTTCCTGTCCCCCCCCCCCTTCCCTGTGTCCCTCCCCATTCCCCGTGTCCCTCCCCATTCCCCGTGTCCCCCCTCCCCATTCCCCGTGTCCCCCCTCCCATCCCCGTGTCCCCCCCATCCCCATGTCCCCCCCATCCCCGTGTCCCTCCCCATTCCCCGTGTCCCCCCTCCCATCCCCGTGTCCCCCCCATCCCCATGTCCCCCCCATCCCCGTGTCCCCCCCATCCCCGTGTCCCTCCCCATTCCCCGTGTCCCCCCCATCCCCGTGTCCCCCCCATCCCCTGTGTCCCCCCATTCCCGTGTCCCCCCCATCCCCTGTGTCCCCCCCATCCCCTGTGTCCCCCCCATTCCCGTGTCCCCCCCATCCCTGTGTCCCCCCCATCCCCGTGTCCCCCCCATTCCCGTGTCCCCCCCATCCCCGTGTCCCCCCCAGCCCCACGCCCCGCCCCGCCCCGCGCCCCCCTGAGCCCTGTCCCCCCGCAGACGAGCGCTACATCCACCCGCAGCAGGAAGCCTTCTCCATCCAGCTCATCTCCCCGGTGAGCTGGGAGACCATCCCCAACACCCGGTGAGCACCCCAACACCCCCCCTCCCCCACCCCCCCCCCTCCGGGGCCGGCCCCTCCCCCCCCCCCTCGGGGAGGGGCTTTGGGCCCGATCCTGCCCCCGCGTGCCCCCAGGATCGACCTGGAGGAGTGGGAGCACGTCACCTGCATGAAGACCGTGTCCCTCAAGAGCGAGGAGACGGTGTCGGGCCTCAAGGGCTACATCGCCGTCGGCACCTGCCTCATGCAGGGCGAGGAGGTGACCTGCCGCGGACGGGTGAGTGGGGGGCGCCCGGGGGGCTCGGGGGATGCCCAGGGGTCTCGGGGGACACATGGGGGTCTTAGGGATGCCCAAGGGTCTTGGGGGGCACCCAGGGGGCTCGGGGGACACCCGGGGGGCTCGGGGGATGCACAGCAGTCTCGGAGGATGCCCGGGGGTCTTGGGAGACAGACAGGGGTCTTAGGGATGCCCAGGGTCTTGGGGGGCACCCCAGGGGTCTCGGGGGACACATGGGGGTCTTGGGGGACAGCCGGGGTCTCAGGGATGCCCAGGGGTCTTGGGGGGCACACGGGGGTCTTGGGGACACCCAGGGGTCTTGGGGGACACACAGTGGTCTCAGGGGTCTCAGGGGACACCCGGGGGGCTCGGGGGATGCCCAGGGGCTTCAGGGGACGCCAGGGGTCTCGGAGGACACATGGGGGTCTTAGGGATGCCCAGGGGTCTTGGGGGGCACCCAGGGTCTTGGGGGACACATGGAGGTCTTGGGGGACAGCCGGGGGTCTTAGGGATGCCCAGGGGTCTTGGAGGACACATGGGGGCCTCAGGGGACCCATGGGGGTCTCAGGGATGCCCAGGGGTCTTGGGGGGCACACGGGGGTCTTGGGGGACACATGGGGGTCTTGGGGGACACCCAGGGGTCTGGGGGGACACACAGTGGTCTCGGGGGTCTCAAGGGACACCCAGGGGTCTCAGGGGACACCTGGGGGCCTCGGGGGCACCCAGGGGCCTCGGGGGACACATGGGGGTCTCGGGGTCACCCGGGGGTCTTGGGGGCACCCAGGGGCCTCGGGGGACACCCGGGGGTCTCGGGGGGACACCCGGGGGTCTCGGGGACACCCAGGGGTCTTGGAGGGCACCCAGGGGGTCCCACAGCAGAGGCAGTGGGGCCTCTGCCCTGGGCCGGGCTGTGGGTGGCTTTGGGGGTGTCCCAGCTCATGTGTGTGTCCGTGTCCCCCCCGCGCCCCCAGATCCTGATCATGGACATCATCGAGGTGGTGCCGGAGCCGGGGCAGCCGCTCACCAAGAACAAGTTCAAGGTCCTGTACGAGAAGGAGCAGAAGGGGCCGGTCACCGCCCTCTGCCACTGCAACGGCTACCTCGTCTCCGCCATCGGCCAGAAGGTGACCGGGGGGGGGCCGCCGCGGGCCTCGGGGCCGGCCGGCCCCCGAGATAGAGCCGGGGCGTCACCGGCGTCCCCCGCGGTGTCGCCGCAGATCTTCCTGTGGAGCCTGAAGGACAACGACCTGACGGGCATGGCCTTCATCGACACCCAGCTCTACATCCACCAGATGATCAGCGTCAAGAACTTCATCCTGGCCGCCGACCTCATGAAGAGCATCTCCCTCCTGCGCTACCAGGAGGAGAGCAAGACCCTCTCCCTCGTTAGCCGGGTAACGACCGCCCCGGCGCCACCCCCGCCTCGCCCCCCGCCTCCTTGCCGCGGCCGCCGCGCTTCAGTCGGGGGGGGGTTTTCTCCTCCTCCTCCTCCTCCTCCGTAGGACGCGAAGCCCTTGGAGGTCTACAGCGTGGACTTCATGGTGGACAGCACCCAGCTGGGCTTCCTGGGTAGGTCCCGCGGGGCTCCCGGCGCTGCCGTGGGGCTCCCGGTTCTGCTATATGGCTCCCAGTTCTGCCGCGGGGCTCCCGGCGCTGCCACGGGGCTCCCGGATCTGCCACGGGGCTCCCGGCGCTGCCATGGGGCTCCCGGTTCTGCCATATGGCTCCCGGCACTGCCACGGGGCTCCTGGTTCTGCTGCAGGGCACCCAGTGCTGCCCTGTGGCTCCCGGTGCTGCCCTGTGGCTCCCGGTTCTGCCGCGGGGCTCCCGGTGCTGCCCTGTGGCTCCCAGTTCTGCCACGGGGCTCCCGGTGCTGCCCTATGGCCCCTGGCATTGCCGCGGGGCTCCCGGTGCCACCATATGGCTCCCGGTGAAGCCAGACCCGCACCCAGGTTTGGGTCCATCCCTCCCCGGGGCGGCAGGCCGGGGCAGGCCTGGGGTTGGGCGCTCTGGCGTTGCCGGCGGCACGTCCGGCAAACCGCCCCTGTCCCCGCAGTGTCCGACCGCGACCGCAACCTCCTGGTGTACATGTACCTGCCCGAAGGTGAGGGGCCGGCGGCGGGGCGGCGCGGGTTCGGGGGCTCGCCGGGCGCCGTGCCGTACCGCACCGCGCCGGCTGGGCGTCGTACCGCGCCGCCACGTGCCTCCCTCCCCAGCCAAGGAGAGCTTTGGCGGGATGCGGCTGCTGCGGCGCGCCGATTTCCACGTGGGCGCCCACGTCAACACCTTCTGGCGCACGCCGTGCCGGGGCGCTGCCGAGGGCCCCAACAAGAAAACCAGCGCCTGGGAGAACAAGCACATCACCTGGTTCGGTGAGCGGGGCGGGGGCCGCCGTGCGGGCACTGGGGGCCAGCTGTGGGGCGCTGGGGGCTGGGATTGGGGTTTGGGGTGCTGCGGTTTGGGGTGCCAGGATTTGGGGTGCTGGGTGCCGGGGTTTGGGGTGCTGAGTGCCAAGATTTGGGGTGCTGGGTGCTGGGGTGTGGGGCACTGGGTGCCGGGGTTTGGGGTGCTGGAGTTTGGGGTGCTGAGTGCCGAGATTTGGGGTGCTGGGTGCCGGGGTGTGGGGCGCTGGGTGCCGGGGTTTGGGGTTTGGGGTGCTGGGGTTTGGGGTGCTGGGGTTTGGGGTGCAGCGCCCTGGGTGCTGGGATTTTGGGTGCTGGGGTTTGGGGCCCTGGGTGCCGGATTTGGGGTGCTGGGTGCTGTGGTTTGGGGTGCTGGGTGCTGGGTGCTGGGGTTTGGGGTGCTGGGTGCCAGGATTTTGGGTGCTGGGGTTTGGGGTGCTGGGATTTGGGGTGCTGGGTGCTGCGGTTTGGGGTGCTGGGTGCCAGCGTTTGGGGTGCTGGGTGCTGTGGTTTGGGGTTTGGGGTGCTGTGGTTTGGGGGTTGGGGTGCTGGGGTTTGGGGTGCTGGGGGCCGGGATTTGGGGTGCTGGGGTTTGGGGTGCTGGGTGCCAGGGTTTGGGGTGCCAGGGTTTGGGGTGCTGAGTGCTGGGATTTGGGGTGTTGGGTGCCGCGGTTTGGGGTGCTGGGTGCCAGGGTTTGGGGTGCAGCGCCCTGGGTGCTGGGATTTGGGGTGCTGGGTGCCAGGATTTTGGGTGCTGGGGTTTGGGGTGCAGGGCCCTGGGTGCTGCTGGGGTTTGGGGTGCTGAGCCCCGCGTGGGTCCCGCGGGTGCAGAGCTCTGGGGCGCGGGGCCCCGGCTGCCGCCCTTCGGGGCACAGGGCGCCGGGGTTTGGGGGGGGGGGGGGGTGGGGCGCAGGCTGCGGCCCGGGCCCCGCCGCTCCCCCTCCCCCCTGCACGGGCTGTGGGGGAGGGGCCGCCCCCCCCGGCCCCCCCCGGCCCCCCCCAACCGCGCGGCCCCCAGCCACGCTGGACGGGGGCGTGGGGCTGCTGCTGCCCATGCAGGAGAAGACGTACCGGCGCCTGCTCATGCTGCAGAACGCCCTGGGCTCCATGCTGCCCCACCACGCCGGCCTCAACCCCCGCGCCTTCCGGTACCCCGCCCCACGGCCGCCCCACGGCCCCGACCCACGGCCCCGACCCACGGCCCCGACCCACGGCCCCGACCCCCGACCCGCGGCTCCCCGGCGCGGCCCCCGCCGGCGGCTGCCCCTCGGACGTCCCGGGGCGCGGGGCTGATAAGGGGCTCGGCTCCGGCCCCACGGCTCGTTCCCGGCCCCACGGCTCATCCCTGTCCCTAGGCCTCAGCCCCAGCCCCACACCTTGTCCCTGTCCCCACTCCTTGTCCCCAGCCCCACACCTCATCCCCAGCCCCACGGCTCATCCCTGTCCCCAGGCCTTGTGCCCAGCCCCACACCTTGTCCCTGTCCCCAGCCCCACAGCTCAGCCCCAGCCCCACACCTTGTCCCTGTCCCCACTCCTTGTCCCCAGCCCCACACCTCATCCCCAGCCCCACGGCTCAACCCTGTCCCCAGGCCTTGTCCCCAGCCCCACACCTTGTCCCTGTCCCCAGCCCCACAGCTCAGCCCTGTCCCCAGGCCTTGTGCCCAGCCCCACACCTTGTCCCTGTCCCCAGCCCCACGGCTCAGCCCTGTCCCCACACCTCATCCCCAGCCCCACGCCTCGTCCTTGTCCCCAGGCCCGGTCCCCAGCCCCACGCCTCATCCCTGTCCCCACACATCCCCAGCCCCACACCTCATCCCCGTCCCCAGCCCCACCCTCGGGGGACCCCGTCCCCACCGTGCCGCCGCGTGCCCCGCTCCCGTGCCAGCGCCGCGGGGTGTCACCGGGAGGTCCCCGAGCGCGTCAGGTCCCCCCCCGCCCCCATCCCCGGCGCGGGCGCCCCCCGGCGCGGGTGCCAGCGCCGCGCTCGCCGGCAGGCTGCTGCACGTGGACCGGCGCATCCTGCAGAACGCGGTGCGCAACGTGCTGGACGGGGAGCTGCTCAACCGCTACCTCTACCTCAGCACCATGGAGCGCGGCGAGCTGGCCAAGAAGATCGGCACCACGCCCGACATCGTCAGTGGGGCGCCGCCGTGGGGCTGGGGTGTGGGGCTGGGCCGTGGGGCAGGGAGGTGGGGCTGGGCCGTGGGGCAGGGATGTAGGACTCAGCCACGGGGCAGGGTGGTGGGGCTGGGCCATGGGGCAGGGAGGTAGGGCAGGGATGTAGGGCTCAGCCGTGGGGCAGGGATGTGGGGTAGGGATGTAGGGCTCAGCCCTGGGGCAGGGTGGTGGGCAGGGCTGTGGGGTAGGGAGGTGGGGCTGGGCCGTGGGGCGGGGATGTAGGACTCAGCCACGGGGCAGGGTGGTGGGGCTGGGCCATGGGGCAGGGATGTAGGGCTCAGCCGTGGGGCAGGGATGTGGGGCAGGGATGTAGGGCTCAGCCCTGGGGCAGGGCTGTGGGGCAGGGATGTAGGGCTCAGCCCTGGGGCAGGGTGGTGGGGCTGGGCCATGGGGCTGGGATGTGGGGCAGGGATGTGGGGCTGGGCTACAGGGCTGGGCCGTGGGGTAGGGATGTAGGGCTGGGCTGTGGGACATAGCCATGGGGCAGAGCCACAGGGCAGGAGTGTAGGGTTCAGCTGTGGGGCAGGGCCATGGGGCAGGCCACCCTCCACCCCCCAGGGCTCTGCTGTGCCCCACAGATACAGGTGTCAGCTTCCAGCCCCTATGAGCTCTGCCCCACATCCATCTGCCCGGGCTCCCTCTGCCCCATGTAGACACGTGTCCAGGCTCCCTGCCCTATACGTTGTGCCCCACATAGACGCGTGTCGGGGCTCCTTGCCCTATATGCTGCAGCCCCCGGCCCTGCTGCAGCCCCCGTCACCCCCAGCAGCCCCTGGGCCCCCCACGTCCCCCCTCGCCGTGGGTCTGCCCCACGCCGCCCTCCCCAGCGCCCCTTTCTCCCCCCAGATCCTGGAGGACCTGCTGGAGATCGACCGGGTGACGGCTCACTTCTGAGGGGGCCCCGCTCCCCCCCGGCCCCCCCAGGCCCCCTCCGCTCCCCCCGGCCCCCCCCCGCCGGCCCCCCACACTGCAAATTTATAAAGAAATGGGGAAAAACCAAACCCCCCCCGTCCCCACGGCCCCGGCCGCGTTCTTGGTCGCCTCGGGGGGACGCTTTCGGCCGCGGGGGTGGGTGCTGGGGGGCGGGGGGGGGGAAGGGTTTATTTTTGGGGTGCTGGGGGGGGGGGACGGACCCCCCCTCGCTACGCCTGCAGGTACTCGTAGAGCTGCTGGCTGTGGGGCAGCAGCCCCCAGGAAGCCAAGAGGCGCAGGGCCGAGGCCGTCAGCTTCATGGCGACGCTCTCCAGCCTGCGGGCAGAGCCGGGGGGCGGCGTTATGGGGGGCGCCCCCCAAGTCCGTGTGTGTGTGTGTGTCCCCCCCCCATTGTCCCCATGGCCCCCCCCTTTACCTGAGGGCCACCTCGAACTTGAGGCTCTCCCAGGCCACCCTCAGCCAGCAGAAGAAGCTGCTGCCGCGGATGCCGGACGCTTTCTCCCGCTCAGCCGGCTCCAGCTCCGCACGGCGCTGTGGGGCACGGCGGGGTCGACGTGGGGCGCAGGTTGGCGAGGAGACGGGGGGGGGTCCCTCCCCCCCAAACCCCCCCCCCCCCCCCCATCCGTCACCTCTTGGCCATGACGAAGTAGCGGTCGACGGGGGCCCCCAGGGCGGCGTTGATGCTGCGCACGGTGTTGATGTTGCGGAAGACGAGGAGCATGGGGCGCGGCAGGGCGCGCAGCACCCCCAGCACGCGCCCGAAGCGCCGGGCCGCCATCTCCTGCATGTAGGCCCGCTCCTCCCGCGACAGCGCGTTGGCCAAGGCCGCGGGCCCCCCCAGCGGGCGCTGCATCAGGATCTCGCAGAAGAGGAAGTAATCTGGGGGGGGGGGGGGGGGGGCACCCCAGAGAGCGAGGGGTCGGGGGGGGGGCAGCACCCCAAAGAGCGAGGACCCATCCCCAGGGAGGAAGGAAGGGTTGGGGGGCAGCACCCCAAAGAGTGAGGGGGGGGGCACCCCCAAAGAGCGAGGGGTTGGGGGGGGCAGCACCCCAAAGAGCGAGGGGGTGGGGGGGGCAGCACCCCAAAGAGGGAGGGTTGTTGGGGGACAACACCCCAAAGAGCGAGGACCCATCCCCAGGGAGGAAGGAAGGGTTGGGGGGCAGCACCCCAAAGAGGGGTCGGGGGGGGGGGCAGCACCCCAAAGAGTGAGGGTTGGGGGGGGGGGGGCACCCCAAAGAGCGAGGACCCATCCCCAGGGAGGAAGGAAGGGTTGGGGGGCAGCACCCCAAAGAGCGAGAGGGGGGGGGCACCCCCAAAGAGCAAGGGTTGTTGGGGGCAGCACCCCAAAGAGTGAGGACCCATCCCCAGGAGTGAGGGGTGGGGGTGGGAGCACCCCAAAAAGCAAGGGGGGGGTGGCAGCACCCCAAAAAGCAAGGGGTGGGGGGCAGCACCCCAAAGAGCGAGAGTTACTGGGGGGCAGCACCCCAAGGAGCAAGGACCCATCCCCAGGGAGTGAGGTTTTGGGGGGGGGGGCACCCCAGGGAGCAAGCACCCGTCCCAGGGAGCGAGGTTTTGGGGGGGCAGCACCCCGGGGTGTCCAGGGAGGGGGGGAGGGGGCTGCAGCACCCCAGCCCCTGGGGATCGTGCCCGGCACCCCCGCGGACTGCCATGGGGAGGGGGGGGGGGGGGAGGGGGGGGCACCCCGGGGTGCGCAGGGTGGGGGCGGGGGGTCCCCCCGTTCCGGGCGCGGGTCCCGGCTCACCCTCGACGCCCAGCTCGGCCGAGCGCAGCTTCATGGCGGCGTCGTCGCGCAGGACGATGGCTCTCCAGAGCTGGCACAGCGCCGCCCGGTCCCTGCCCCCCCGCCGCCTCAGCACCCTCTTTTTTTTTTTTTTTTGGGGGGGGGGGGGGGGGCGACACCCCAAAACCCCCCCGCACCCCTTTTTTTTTTTGGGGGGGGGGGGTGGGGAGGGGACCCCCCTCACCTCTCGCTGAGGAACTCGTAGAGGCCGTGGTCGAGCAGCACGAGCTGGGCTTTGCCGTCGGGGCCGCGGCGCACCAGCACTGCGGGGACGGGTTGGGGACCCCCGCCTTGGGGGGACCCCCCCCGCCTTGGGGACCCCCCCCCGCCTTGGGGACCCCCCCTGCCTTGGGGACCCCCCCGCCTTGGGGACCCCCCCCCCCCACCTTGGGGACCCTCCTCCTTCCTTAGGGACCCCCCCCCTTGGGGACCCCCCCACCTTGGGGACCCTCCTCCTTCCTTAGGGACACCCCCCCCCCGCCTTGGGGACCCCCCCTGCCTTTGGGACCCCCCCCTTCCTTGGGGACCCTCCTCCTTCCTTGGGGACCCCCCCCCTTCCTTGGGACCCCTCCCCACCTTGGGGACCCCCCCCCCTTCCATGCGAACCCCCCGCACCTTAGGGACCGCCCCCATTCCCTGAGGATCCCCCCCTTCCTTAGGGACCCCCCCCCGACCTTTGGGACCCCCCCCCCCCTTCCTTGGGGACTTCCCCATTCCTTTGGGACCCCTCCCCCCCTTAGGGACCCCCCCTCCCTTGGGGACCCCCCTCTCTTCCTTAGGGACCCCTCCCCACCTTGGGACCCCCCCCCCCTTCCTTAAGGACCCCCCCCTTCCATGTGACCCCCCCTCCCACAGCTTGGGGACCCCCCCCCCATTCCTTGGGGCCCCTCTCTGCCTTGGGGACCTCCCCCATTCCTTAGGGACCCCCCCCTTCCTTAGGGACCCCCCCACCTTGAGACCCCCCCCCCTTCCTTAAGGACCCCCCCCTTCCTTGGCCCCCCCGCCCCCCGTACCGTTCCCGGGGTGGGGGTCTGCGTGGATGAAGCCGGTGTAGAAGATTTGCTCGGCGAAGACCCGGATCAGTTTGTCGGCGGCCTGCGGCGGCAGCGGGCTCGGTCCCGTGCCCCCGTGCCCCCTCCCCCCTGTCCCCCCCGGCCCCCCCCGCCCCCCCCGGCCCCCCCTGTCCCCCCCCCGGCCCCCCCGGCCCCCCCCGTGCCGCTCACGTCCTGCAGGCCCAGGCCCTGCCTGCGGATCCCCTCCACGTTGGTGATCTTGCAGCCCTCGCAGAAATCGGCCGTCAGCACCCGCTGGGGACGGGGGGGGGACAGGGGGGACAGGGGGGACAGGAGGGGACAGGGGGGACATGGGGGACAGGAGGGATGGGGGGACAGGGGGGACAGGAGGGGACAGGGGGGAGAGGAGGGGACAGGGGACAGGGAGGGACATGGGGGACAGGAGGGACGGGGGGACAGGAGGGGACAGGGGGGACAGGAGGGACGGGGGGGACAGGGGGGACATGGGGGACAGGAGGGACAGGGGGACACGGGGGACGGGGGGACACGGGGGACAGGAGAGGACAGGGGGACACAAGGGGACGGGGGGGATGGGGGGGACGGGGGGGGACACAGGGAGGGACACAGGGGACAGGGATGGGGACAGAGGAGACAGGAGGGGATGGGAACGACACAGGAGACGGGGGGGACGGGCAGGGACAGGGGGGACAGGGGAGATAGGGGGGACACAGGGGACAGGAGGGGACGGGGGGACAGGAGGGACAGGGGGACAGGGGGATGGGGGGACACGGGGGGGGGGGATGGGGGACACGGGGGACAGGAGGGGACAGGGGGACACAAGGGGATGGGGGGGGACACGGGGGGGACAGAGGGGACAGGGATGGGGACAGAGGAGACAGGAGGGGACGGGAACGACACAGGAGACGGGGGGACGGGCGGGGACAGGGGGGGACAGGAGGGGACAGGGGCGTCACCTCTGCCCGTCCCTGCCCTGCCGAGGCGGGCTGCTCCCTGCCCGGCCCCGTGTCCCCCCCCGGCCCCTGTCCCCTGTCCCCTGTCCCCTGCCGTCCCTGGCCCCCCCCACACCCGCAGCCCCCGTCCCCTGGCCCCATCGCATTCACAGCCCCCGTCCCCTCTCCCCACCACCCCCCCGGTCCCCACGTCCCCATCCCTGTGTCCCCATGTCCCTGTCCCCATCCCCATGTCCCTGTCCCCATGTCCCCGTCCCCGTGTCCCCGTCCCTGTGTCCCCATGTCCCTGTCCCCATCCCCATCCCCATGTCCCTGTCCCCGTCCCCATGTCCCTGTCCCCATCCCCATCCCCATGTCCCCGTGCCCATGTCCCTGTCCCCATGTCCCTGTCCCCATGTCCCCATGTGGCTGTCCCCGTCCCCATGTCCCATCCCCACGTCCCCATGTCCCCGTCCCCGTGTCCCCATGTCCCCGTCCCCATGTCCCTGTCCCCATGCCCATGTCCCCGTCCCCACGTCCCCATGTCCCTGTCCCCATGTCCCTGTCCCATCCCCATGCCCATGTCCCCGTCCCCACGTCCCCATGTCCCTGTCCCCACGTCCCCATGTCCCCATCCCCATGCCCATGTCCCTGTCCCCATGTCCCCATCCCCATGTCCCCGTGCCCATGTCCATGTCCCCACGTCCCGTCCCCATGTCCCCGTCCCCATGCCATGTCCCCGTCCCCATCCCCATGTCCCCGTGCCCATGTCCCTGTCCCCATGTCCCTGTCCCCATGTCCCCATGTGGCTGTCCCCGTCCCCATGTCCCCATCCCCACGTCCCCATGTCCCTGTCCCCATGTCCCTGTCCCCATGCCCATGTCCCTGTCCCCACGTCCCCATGTCCCCATCCCATGCCCATGTCCCTGTCCCCATGTCCCCATCCCCATGTCCCCGTGCCCATGTCCATGTCCCCACGTCCCCGTCCCCATGTCCCCGTCCCCATGCCCATGTCCCCGTCCCCATCCCCATGTCCCCGTGCCCATGTCCCTGTCCCCATGTCCCTGTCCCCATGTCCCCATGTGGCTGTCCCCGTCCCCATGTCCCCATCCCCACGTCCCCATGTCCCCGTCCCCATGTCCCTGTCCCCATGCCCATGTCCCTGTCCCCACGTCCCCATGTCCCCATCCCCATGTCCCTGTCCCCATGTCCCCGTCCCCATGTCCCTGTCCCC
>NW_027445639.1:936882-999382 GCF_035582795.1 Mycteria americana
CCCCCATATCCCCCATATCCCCCATATCCCCTATATCCCCCATATCCCCTATATCCCCTATATCCCCTATATCCCCCATATCCCCCATATCCCCTATATCCCCCATATCCCGTATATCCCCCATATCCCCTATATCCCCCATATCCCGTATATCCCCCATATCCCCCATAACCCCTATATCCCCTATATCCCCCATATCCCCTATACCCCCATATCCCCCATATCCCCTATATCCCCATATCCCCTTCCCCATATCCCCTATCCCAATATCCCCATATCCCCCATATCCCCCATATCCCCCATATCCCCTATATCCTCTATATCCCCCATATCCCCTATATCCCCCTATATCCCCCTATCCCCCCATATCCCCCCCATATCCCCCATATCCCCCATATCCCCTATATCCCCCATATCCCCCATACCCCTATATCCCCATATCCCCCATATCCCCATATCCCCATATCCCCCCATATCCCCATATCCCCCATATCCCCCATATCCCCCATATCCCCATATCCCCCATATCCCCCATATCCCCCATATCCCCCATATCCCCTATCCCCTATATCCCCCATATCCCCCATATCCCCCATATCCCCTCTATCCCCCATATCCCCCATATCCCCTATATCCCCCATATCCCCCTATATCCCCCATATCCCCCATATCCCCCATATCCCCCATACCCCATATCCCCTATATCCCCCATATCCCCCATATCCCCCATATCCCCATATCCCCATATCCCCATATCCCCCATATCCCCCCATATCCCCAATATCCCCATATCCCCTATATCCCCCATATCCCCATATCCCCCAATCCCCATATCCCCCATATCCCCCATATCCCCTATATCCCCACCCCATATCCCCCATATCCCCCATATCCCCCATATCCCCTATATCCCCCATATCCCCCATACCCCATATCCCCCATATCCCCATATCCCCCAAACCCATATCCCCCATATCCCCCATATCCCCATATCCCCATATCCCCATATCCCCCATATCCCCATCCCCATCCCCAACCCCATATCCCCCATATCCCCATATCCCCCATACCCCCCATATCCCCCCATATCCCCCATATCCCCCATATCCCCCATATCCCCATATCCCCATATCCCCAATCCCCCATATCCCCATATCCCCCATATCCCCCATATCCCCCAAACCCCATATCCCCCATATCCCCATATCCCCATATCCCCATATCCCCCATATCCCCTATATCCCCTATATCCCCAATATCCCCCAAACCCCCATATCCCCCATATCCCCCATATCCCCCATATCCCCATATCCCCCATACCCCCAAATCCCCCATAACCCCCATATCCCCCATATCCCCCATATCCCCATATCCCCATATCCCCCATATCCCCATATCCCCCATATCCCCCATATCCCCCATATCCCCCATATCCCCATATCCCAATCATCCCCCAAACCCCCATATCCCCATATCCCCAAACCCCATATCCCCCTATATCCCCCATAACCCCATATCCCCTATATCCCCATATCCCCCATATCCCCCATATCCCCCATATCCCCAATATCCCCCATATCCCCAAATCCCAAAATCCCCCATATCCCCCATACCCCCAATCCCCCATATCCCCCATATCCCCCATATCCCCTATATCCCCAAATCCCCCATACCCCCATATCCCCCATATCCCAATCCCCCATATCCCCCATATCCCCCATATCCCCATATCCCCCATATCCCAATACCCCCCATATCCCCCATATCCCCCATATCCCCATATCCCCTATATCCCCCATATCCCCTATATCCCCCATATCCCCCATATCCCCTATATCCCCCATATCCCCATATCCCCATATCCCCCCATACCCCAACCCATCCCCCCATATCCCCTATATCCCCCTATCCCCCATATCCCCATATCCCCCATATCCCCTATATCCCCATATCCCCCATACCCCAAACCCCATATCCCCTATATCCCCATAACCCCCATATCCCCCATATCCCCTATATCCCCATATCCCCCTATATCCCCATATCCCCTATATCCCCCATATCCCCATATCCCCATATCCCCTATATCCCCCATATCCCCCATATCCCCCATATCCCCCATATCCCCTATATCCCCCATATCCCCATATCCCCATATCCCCTATATCCCCTATATCCCCCATATCCCCCATATCCCCTATATCCCCATATCCCCTATATCCCCATATCCCCTATATCCCCCATATCCCCTATATCCCCCATATCCCCCATATCCCCATATCCCCTATATCCCCCATATCCCCCATATCCCCATATCCCCTATATCCCCCATATCCCCATATCCCCCATATCCCCATATCCCCTATATCCCCATATCCCCTATATCCCCTATATCCCCATATCCCCCATATCCCCATATCCCCCATATCCCCTATATTCCCCATATCCCCCATATACCCTATATCCCCCATATCCCCTATATCCCCTATATCCCCATATCCCCATATCCCATATCCCCCATATCCCCCATATCCCCCATATCCCCTATATCCCCCATATCCCCCATATCCCCATATCCCCCATATCCCCCATATCCCCCATATCCCCTATATTCCCCATATCCCCCATATCCCCCATATCCCCCATATCCCCTATATCCCCCATATCCCCCATATCCCCTATATCCCCCATATCCCCTATATCCCCCATATCCCCCATATCCCCCATATCCCCCATATCCCCTATATCCCCCATATCCCCATATCCCCTATATCCCCCATATCCCCTATATCCCCCATATCCCCCATATCCCCTATATCCCCATATCCCCCATATCCCCTATATCCCCCATATCCCCCATATCCCCTATATCCCCCATATCCCCTATATCCCCTATATCCCCCATATCCCCATATCCCCCATATCCCCTATATCCCCCATATCCCCCATATCCCCTATATCCCCATATCCCCTATATCCCCCATATCCCCCATATCCCCTATATCCCCCATATCCCCTATATCCCCCATATCCCCATATCCCCTATATCCCCATATCCCCCATATCCCCTATATCCCCCATATCCCCCATATCCCCTATATCCCCATATCCCCCATATCCCCTATATCCCCCATATCCCCTATATCCCCTATATCCCCCATATCCCCTATATCCCCTATATCCCCCATATCCCCCATATCCCCATATCCCCTATATCCCCTATATCCCCCATATCCCCCATATCCCCCATATCCCCCATATCCCCTATATCCCCATATCCCCCATATCCCCTATATCCCCCATATCCCCCATATCCCCTATATCCCCATATCCCCCATATCCCCTATATCCCCCATATCCCCCATATCCCCTATATCCCCCATATCCCCCATATCCCCTATATCCCCATATCCCCTATATCCCCCATATCCCCTTTATTCCATCTTTATTCCGGCTGCTCCCGCAGCCCCAGGGCAGGGGAGGGGCGGGGGGGGCAGGGGGGGCTGGGTGCTGCCGCGTCCTGGGGTGCGGTGCTGGGTGCTGGGGGGTGCTGGGGGTGCTGGGTGCCGGGTGTCGGTGTGGGTGTGGGTGTCGGTGTCGGTGTCAGTGACGGTGTGGGTGCGGTGTGGGTGGGGTGCGGTGTCGGTGTGGGTGTGGGTGTGGGTGTGGGTGGGGTGCGGTGTCTGTCACCGCAGCAGTTTGTCCTCGTAGAGCGCCAGCAGCAGCAGCACCCCCCAGCCCCCCAGCAGCCCCGCGCTCTGCAGCCCCAGCAGCACCCACGGGTGCCCGTCCCGCGCCGCCAGCATGGCCGGCACCTGCGAGGGAGGGCGGTCAGCGGGCGCGGCGCGGCGCGGCCCACGCGGTGCAGCACACACAGCACACGTGGCAGGCACGCGGCACGCGTGGCACACACGGGGCACACGCACGGCACACGGGGCACACACGTGGCACACACGTGTGGCAGACGCACGGCACACACACCACACGTGGCACCCACACGTGGCACCCACACGTGGCACACATGTAGCACACCCTCGTGGCCCACACACCCGTGACACACCCACCCGTGACACACCCACCCGTGACACCCACCCATGGCCCACACCCCCGTGGCACACACACACCCATGGCCCAGACATGGCACACACACCTGTGGCACACCCACTTGTGACACACCCACACCCGTGACACACCCCCCGTGTCACACCCCCCCCCGTGTCACACCTCCCGTGTCACACCCCCCATGTCACACAACCCCGTGTCACCCCCCTGTGTCACCCCCCCGTGTCACACACCCCGTGTCACACCCTCGTGTCACCCCCCCGTGTCACACCCCCCCATGTCACACCCCCCCGTGTCACACCCCCCCGTGTCACCCCCCCGTGTCACACCCCCCGTGTCACACACCCCTCGTGTCACCCCCCCGTGTCACACCCCCCGTGTCACACACCCCTCGTGTCACCCCCCCCGTGTCACACCCCCCTGTGTCACACCCCCCCGTGTCACACCCCCCCGTGTCACACACTCACGGCACACACCCCCCGTGTCACACCCCCCGTGTCACACCCCCCGTGTCACACCCCTGTGTCACCCCCCCGTGTCACACCCCCGTGTCACACCCCCCCGTGTCACACCCCCCCGTGTCACACCCTCAGGGCACACACACCCCGTGTCCCCCCCCCGCTCACCGCGTGGCACAGCCCCAGGTGCAGCAGCAGCCCGGCCGCGGGCGCTCCCATCCAGGCGCGGGCGGGGGCGGCGCCGCCCAGGGCGATCCCCGCGTACAGCCCGGGCAGCACCGGCACCGCCCCCGCCGCCGCCAGCGCCAGCGCGCGCCCGCGCCCCGCCCGCTCCAGCACCGCCGCCGCCCCTGGGGGGAGGGGAGGGGAGGGGGGGGGGGGGGGGGGGCTCAGCCGGGAGGGCACCCACCCACCCACGGACCCACCCACGGACCCACCGACCCGGCACCCGCCCGCCCGCGGACCCCGCTGACCCGCGGACCCCGCACCCCGGCACCCACCCACCCCACCCACGGACCCCACTGACCCACGGACCCCGCACCCACCGACCCACGGACCCCACTGACCCACGGACCCCGCACCCCACAGAGCCCCACACCCAGCACCCACTGTCCCACGGATGCCACCAACCCACGGACTCCACACCCGGCACCCACCCACCCACGGACCCCCACACCCACGGACCCACGGACCCGGCACTCAGCACCCACCCACCCACAGACCCCACCGACTCGCAGACCCCACCCACCCACGGACCCGCCCACCCACGGCACCCACTGACCCACGGACCCCCACACCCAGCACCCCACGGACCCCGCACCCAGCACTCACCCACCCACGGACCCCACAGACCCCACGCCCCGCACCCACTGACCCACGAACCCTGCACCCAGCACCCTACAGTGCCCCACACCCAGCACCCACCGACCCACAGACCCCCACACCCACGGACCCACAGACCCCACACCCGGCACCCACCCACCCGCGGACCCCACTGACCCGCGGACCCCCACACCCAGCACCCCACAGACCCTGCACCCACCCACCCACGGACCCCACCCACCCGCGGCACCCACCCACTCACGGACCCCACACCCAGCACCCACGGACCCACGGACCCCACCCACCCGCGGCACCCACCCACCCACCCACGGACCCCGCCCCCGGCACCCACGGACCCACGCCCCCCCCCGCACCGTGCGCCCCCCGCCCCCCCCGCCCAGGCCCCGCCCCCGGCCCCGCCCCCGGCCCCGCCCCTCACCCAGCGCGTGCGGCAGCTCGTGGCAGAGCAGCGCCAGCCCCGCCCCCAGCCCCGCGCTCCCGGAGGTGGCGAAGGCGGCGCCCAGCGCCAGCCCGTCCGTCAGCGCATGCGCAGCGCGGCCCAGCGCCAGCAGCGAGGGCAGCGGCAGCCGGCCTGGGCGGGGGGACACGGCGTCACCCACCCGCGGGGGGACACACCCACCCACGGGGGGACACACCCACCCGCGGGGACACCCAGCCACGGGGGGACACCCCCACCCACGGGGACACCCAGCCACGGGGGGACACACCCAGCCACGGGGGGACACACCCACCCACGGGGACACCAACCCACGGGGGGACACACCCACCCACGGGGGGACACACCCACCCACGGGGACACCAACCCACGGGGGGACACACACCCACGGGGGGACACACCCACCCACGGGGACACCAACCCACGGGGGGACACACCCAGCCACGGGGACACCAACCCACGGGGGGACACACACCCACGGGGGGACACACCCACCTATGGGGGGACACACCCACCCACGGGGACACACCTACCCACGGGGAGACACACCCACTGGGGGACACCAACCCACGGGGACGACACACCCACCCACGGGGACACACCCACCTATGGGGACACACCCACGGGGACGACACGCCCACGGGGACACCCACCCACCCCCGGGGACACCCCCACGGGGGACACCCCCACCCCCGGGGACACCCCCCACCCCCCCACGTGGGACCCCGCGGTCACCCACCGGGGACACCCGCCCACGCACCCACGGGGGGGACGCACCCACGGGGACACCCCCCCCCCCCAGCAGCCGCCCGGCGCCGCCGGCAGCCGCGCAGCGGCCCAGTGGCCTAATGGATAAGGCATCAGCCTCCGGAGCTGGGGATTGTGGGTTCGAGTCCCACCTGGGTCGGGTCCCCTTTTGGCGGGGGTGGGGGGATCTGGGGGGCGGGGGTTTGGGGTGGGGGTGGGGGGTTTGGGGGGCGGGGGCTTGGGGTGGGGGGGTTGGGGGGCCGGGGCCGTACCCTGGCTCTGCAGCTCCTGCGTGCTCTGGGTGAGGTCGGTGTCCTCCACCTTCACCTGGGGGGGGGGTGGGGGTGGATGTGGGTCTGCTGCCCCATAGGGATGGTGCCCTGCCCCATAGGGATGCTGCCCTGCCCCACAGAGCCTGGCGCCCTGCCCCACACGGGTTTGGCACCCGCTGCGCCACGTCCGCCTGCCCCACACCGGCCTTGGCAGCTCCTGCCCCACACCGCCCCAGCACCCTGCCCCACACCATCCCGCCATCCCCAGCCCCACATCACCCCAGCATCTCCTGCCCCACACCGCCTTGGTGTCCCCTGCCCCACACCACCCCCCAGCCCCATGCCACCTTAGTGTCCCCTGCCCCACACCCCCCCAGCACCCCGCCCCACACCGCCCCGGTGTCCCCTGCCCCACCCCACCCCCACCCCGGTGTCCCCTGCCCCACGCTGCCCCCCAGCCCCACATCACCCCAGTGTCCCCTGCCCCACACCGCCCCAGCACCCAGCCCCACACCATCCCAGCATCCCCAGCCCCCCCCCACCCCGGTGTCCCCAGCCCCCCCCCCCCCCCAGCACCCCACCCCCCCACACCCCCCAGCCCCCCCCCCCCGTGTCCCCAGCCCCACACCTCCTCCCTGTGGGGCAGCAGGATGCCCAGCAGCTTCTCCAGCAGGAAGAAGGCGAAGAGCCCCCCCAGCACCCCCAGCACCTTCCAGGGCTGCTCGGGGGCCCCCTCCCCGTGGCCGGGGGGCTCGTGGCCGGGGGTCCCCTCCCCGTGGCCGTGCACCCCCAGCACCTGCGGTGGCACAGAGGGGCTCAGCCGGGCCCCGCACACGCCTGCACACGCGTGTGCAACCCCCCCCACGCCTCGCACATGCGTGTGTAACCCCCGCACACGCCTGCACACGCGTGTGTAACCCCCCCACGCCTGCACACGCGTGTGTAACCCCCCCACGCCTGCACACGCCTGCGTGCCCACGGGCCTGCTCGCCCGAGCCTGGGCACACGCGTGCACACGCGGTGCGGGGTCAGGGCTCCCCGTGGCCCCCCCCCCCGTGTCCCCAGGTGTCCCCCCCCAATGTCCCCCCGTGTCCCCTGTGCCCCCCCGTGTCCCCCCAATGCCCCCATGTCCCCCCGTGTGTCCCACCCCGTGTCCTCCCCGTCCCCCCGTGGTCCCTCTGTGTCCTCGTGGTCCCCCCCCCACGTCCCACTGTGTCCCTCCCCCTCCCCCCGTGGTCCCCCACACGTGTCCCCCCCATGTCCCCCCGTGTGTGTCCCCCGTGTCCCCCATGTCCCCCCATGGGTGTCCCCATGGGTGTCCCCCCGTGCCCCCCCGTGGGTGTCCCCCATATCCCCCATGTCCCCATGCCCCCCGTGCCCCCCCCCGTGGGTGTCCCCCCATGTCCCCATGTCCCCGTGTGTCCCCCCGTGTCACCTGGGGCAGGAGGTGCAGCAGCGCATCCCCCCGTGTGTCCCCCCGTGGGTGTCCCCCCATGTCCCCGTGTCCCCCCGTGCCCCCCCGTGGGTGTCCCCCCGTGTCCCCGTGTGTCCCCCCCATGTCCCCCCATGTCCCCCCATGCCCCCCCGTGGGTGTCCCCCCCGTGTCACCTGGGGCAGGAGGTGCAGCAGCGCGTCCCCCCGTGTGTCCCCCCGTGGGTGTGTCCCCATGTCCCCCCATGTCCCCCCATGTCCCCATGTCCCCCCGTGGGTGTCCCCCCTGTGTCACCTGGGGCAGGAGGTGCAGCAGCGCGTCCCCCCGTGTGTGTCCCCATGTGTGTCCCCCCATGTCCCCGTGTGTCCCCCCGTGGGTGTCCCCCCGTGTCCCCGTGTGTCCCCCCCATGTCCCCCCCATGTCCCCCCATGTCCCCCCGTGGGTGTCCCCCCGTGTCACCTGGGGCAGGAGGTGCAGCAGCGCGTCCCCCCGTGTGTCCCCCCGTGGGTGTGTCCCCATGTCCCCCCATGTCCCCCCATGTCCCCATGTCCCCCCGTGGGTGTCCCCCCCGTGTCACCCGGGGCAGGAGGTGCAGCAGCGCGTCCCCCCGTGTGTCCCCCCGTGGGTGTGTCCCCATGTCCCCCCATGTCCCCCCATGTCCCCCCGTGTCCCCGTGTCCCCCCGTGTCACCTGGGGCAGGAGGTGCAGCAGCGCATCCCCCTGTGTGTCCCCCCGTGGGTGTGTCCCCGTGTCCCCATGTCCCCGTGTGTCCCCCCATGTCCCCGTGTGTCCCCCCCATGTCCCCCCATGTCCCCCCGTGGGTGTGTCCCCATGTCCCCCCATGTCCCCCCATGTCCCCCCGTGGGCGTCCCCCCCGTGTCACCTGGGGCAGGAGGTGCAGCAGCGCATCCCCCTGTGTGTGTCCCCTGTGGGTGTCCCCCCATGTCCCTGTGTCCCCCCCCGTGTCCCCGTGGGTGTCCCCGTGTCACCTGGGGCAGGAGGTGCAGCAGCGCGTCCCCCCGTGTGTGTCCCCCCATGTCCCCCCGTCCCCCCGTGGGTGTCCCCCCATGTCCCCCCGTGTCCCCGTGTCCCCGTGTCCCCCCGTGTCACCTGGGGCAGGAGGTGCAGCAGCGCGTCCCCCCGTGTGTGTCCCCCCATGTCCCCCCGTGTCCCCGTGTCCCCCCGTGGGTGTCCCCCCATGTCCCCCCGTGTCCCCGTGTCCCCCCGTGTCACCTGGGGCAGGAGGTGCAGCAGCGCGTCCCCCCGTGTGTCCCCCCGTGGGTGTGTCCCCCCATGTCCCCCCATGTCCCCCCGTGTCCCCGTGTCCCCCCGTGTCACCTGGGGCAGGAGGTGCAGCAGCGCGTCCCCCCGTGGGTGTGTCCCCATGTCCCCCCATGTCCCCATGCCCCCCCGTGGGTGTCCCCCCCGTGTCACCTGGGGCAGGAGGTGCAGCAGCGCGTCCCCGCTGAGGGCCCCGGCCGCCAGCCCCAGCAGCAGCGGGTGCAGGTGCCGCCGGCCGCGGCGACAGAGGGGACAGCGCAGCAGCGCCAGCGCCAGCAGCGGGCACAGGGCCAGCACCAGCCCCGCCGCCGTGCCCAGCGCGTAGGCTGGGGGACACGGGCACGCGCTCGGGGACGCGCTCGGGGACGCCGCACGGGCGGCCCCGGGCCCTCCCGGGGGCGCGATGGCATCCGTGGGGCGGCGGGCCTGTCCCCGTCCCTGTCCCCAACCCTGTCCCCACCCCTGTCCCTGTCCCCGTCCCTGTCCCCAACCCTGTCCCCAACCCTGTCCCCGTCCCCGTCCCTGTCCCCAACCCTGCCCCCACCCCTGTCCCTGTCCCCGTCCCTGTCCCCGTCCCCGTCCCCGTCCCTGTCCCTGTCCCCAACCCTGTCCCCACCCCTGTCCCTGTCCCCGTCCCTGTCCCCGTCCCCGTCCCCGTCCCTGTCCCCGTCCCTGTCCCCACCCCTGTCCCTGTCCCCATCCCTGTCCCCAGGGGTGCAGGATGCCATCCCGTGGGGCAGCGGGACCTGTCCCCACCCCTGTCCCCACCCCTGTCCTGTCCCCACCCCTGTCCCCATCCCCACTCACTCTCAACAGTGCTGAGCTGGCCGGTGGCCGTGGGGCCAGGGCTGGTGGCCACGGGCCGGTGGCATTGGGGCCGGCGGCCGTGGGGCCGGCGGCCGTGGGGCCGTGGCGCTGTGGGGCGCAGGCGCGGCTCAGCTGCTGCTGCTGCAGCTCGGGGGGGGCAGGCGCAGCTGGGGGGGCTGGACGGAGCCCCCTGACCCCCCCAGGGCACCCTGACCCCCCCCCCCCGGCCACCCTGACCCCCCCGGGCACCCCTGGGTGCCCCCCACTCACCGTGTCCCAGGGCCGGCTCTGGATGCGGGTGTGGGGCAGCGCAGTGGGGTGCCCGGCCCCCGTGGGGGGGGTCCCCGTGGGGGCCCTGTGGGTGCTGCTGCTCCCCGGGGCCCAGCCCTGCCAGGCACCGTCACAGCCCGCCCCACGGCTCTGCCCCACACCTCCCCGCCCCATGGCCCCCTGCCCCACGGCATCTGCCCCACACCTCCCTGCCCCACACCTCCCTGCCCCCCAGTCCCTTGCCCCTCGGTTCCCCCTGCCCCTCGGTCCCCTGCCCCACAGCACCTGCCCCACACCTCCCTGCCCCACAGCATCTGCCCCACACCTCCCTGCCCCATTGCCCCCAGGGCATGGCTTCCTGCCCCACACTTCCCTGCTCCACACTTCCCTGCCCCATGGTCCCCTGCCCCCGGCATCTGCCCCACACCTCCCCGCCCCATTGCCCCCAGCCCACGGCTCCCTGCCCCACAGCATCTGCCCCCACACCTCCCTGCCCCATTGCCCCCAGCCCACACCTCCCTGCCCCACACCTCCCTGCCCCACAGCATCTGCCCCACACCTCCCTGCCCCATGGCCCCCTGCCCCACGGCATCTGCCCCACACCTCCCTGCCCCACACCTCCCTGCCCCACAGCATCTGCCCCACACCTCCCCCCCCCATTGCCCCCAGCCCACGGCTCCCTGCCCCACACCTCCCTGCCCCACAGCATCTGCCCCACACCTCCCTGCCCCCCGTCCCCCGCCCCACAGCACCTGCCCCACGCCTCCCTTCCCCATTGCCCCCACCCCACGGCTCCCTGCCCCACACCAGCACCAGCCCCCCAGCCGCACCACCCGCTGCCCCCCATCGCCCCCCATCGCCCCCCACCTCCTCACCCGCCAGCGAGCGGCCGTGGGGGCCGTGGCCGAAGACGCGGCCGAGGAAGAAGCCAGGGGGGGGGCGGGGGGCGCAGGCAGCGGCCGCGCAGCACCAGGGCACCCAGGGTGGCCAGCACCCGCCCGGCCCCCACCCGCGGGGACGCCGCCGCGCCGGCCGCCAGCACGCCCGCCGCGTCCACGCAGGCCTGCGCCACGCCGCCACCGTCACCGCCCGCGCCACGCCGCGGGCACCCGCCGCTGCCGACACCCTCCCGGCACGCGCGTGTGCCACCGGGGCACGTGTGGCCCCTCCCCGGGCACGTGTGACCATGTGGTGGTGGCCGTGGCACGTGTGGCACCTCCCCGGGCACGTGTGACCGTGGAATGGTGGCCGTGGCTGGCACGTGTGGCCCCTCCCCGGGCATGTGTGACCACGGAATGGTGGCCGTGGCACGTGTGGTCCCTCCCTGGGGCACGTGTGACTGTGGAATGGTGGCCATGGCTGGCACGTGTGGCACCTCCCCGGGGCACGTGTGACCGTGGAATGGTGGCCATGGCACGTGTGGCCCCTCCCCGGGCACGTGTGACCGTAGAATGGTGGCCATGGCTGGCACGTGTGGCACCTCCCCGGGGCACATGTGACCACGGAATGGTGGCCATGGCACGTGTGGCCCCTCCCCGGGCACATGTGACCATGTGGTGGTGGCCATGGCACGTGTGGCACCTCCCCGGGCATGTGTGACCATGCAATGGTGGCCGTGGCACGTGTGGCACCTCCCTGGGGCACGTGTGACCGTGGAATGGTGGCCACACCACGTGTGGCACCTCCCCGGGACACGTGTGACCACGCAACGGTGGCCGTGCCACGTGTCCCCTCCCCGTGTCCCCGTGCTGTCCCCGTGTCCCCTCACCTCGCGGCTGTCGGCGCTGCGGTAGTTGGGCTGCACGGCCGCCAGCAGCTCCGACACCTCCCACAAGCCGGGGCCGCCGCTGCCGCTGCCGCTGCCGGTGCCGTTGGCGGCGAAGGCGCGGTGCAGCGCCCGGACGCGGGCGTCCCAGCGCCCCGAGGCGTCACCGGCGCAGGCGGCGGGGGGGGTCCCAGAGGGTGACGAGGACGGCGGCACCCAGCCAGGGCAGCTCGGCGGCCTCCAGCCGGGCGCCGGCACCCGCCTTCCCCGCCAGCGCCAGGACGGCGTCCGCCGAGAGGCGGCACTGCGGGGACGGGGGGGGGGGTCAGGGTGCTGGGGCGGGGGGGTCGGGGTGCCCCCTCCCTCCCTCCCCGCCATGGCACCCACTGGGTGCCCCGAAAGAAGCGGGGTGCACCCCGCGGCAACGGGGCCCCACCCGGCCCCGGCGTACGGCGCGGCGCGGGGCCGGGCAGCCGGTGGGGGTGAGGGACCCCCGTGGGCGCGCGTTGCCGCGCCACGCCGCGCGCTACGGCGGGGTGCCGCAGCCTGCCGCGTGCCGCGCCGTGCGTGCCGTGCGCGCCGTGCCGGCGAGCTGGAGTTTGACCCCGGCCGCCCGCCCTGCCTTTCTTTCCACACGGCCCGGCGTTGCCGGCGCGGGCGCTCACCTTTCCACACGGCCCGGCGTGGCACTGCGCACGGCCGGCGGCGATGCCCACGAGGGACTCCACCGCGCCGTGGGGCAGGGAGCCGCTTCCCGACGACAGCAGGGCCTCGAGCGCCGACACCGGCTCGGCGTTGCCGGCGGGGTCCCGGCCGGTTGCCCCCGGACCCAGGGCCAGCAGGAGCAGCAGCAGCGGGGTCATGGCACGCCGGTCCCCGCGGCACGGAGTCGCCGGTGGGCCGCCTCGCCGCCGGCCCGGGGTTGCCGACTGGTGCCGGCGTGCCGTGGGGCGCCGGGGCTGTAAAACCGCCCGGGGCCGTGGCGGTGATTGGCTCGGGGCGAGATTGCCCCGGGTTAACCATTCCTCAGGGCCCGGCACGGCGCCTGCGCCCGCGCCCGGCCCCCCCCCGAGCCCCGGTGCTGCCGCCGGCACCCCCTGCCCTCGCCCGCCCCGTGGGTGCTGGGACCCCCCCGCGGGTGCTGGGCTCTCCCCGGCACCTGGCTCGGCGCTGGCACCCAGCTCAGGCGCTCGGCTCGCCCCGGGGTGCTGGGCTCGCCCACGGGTGCTCGGCCGATGCCCGAGCACCGAGATCAGGCGCGTGGCTCACCCCTCGGGTGCTCGGCTCCCCCCGCACCCCTCCCCGGCACAGGGCGCCCACGACGCCGCGCCGGGAAGGAACCGTGTCCCGTGCCGGGCGGCCGTGCCGGCTGTCTCACCGCGGCCGGCGTCTACGGGAAGGGAGTCGGCGCCGCCGCGGCCCTGCCAGGCCCGACGGTGCTGCCGGCACCTCGCCGCCCGCGGGACCCGGTGACTCCCGGGTGGCCTTGCCACGGCCCCCGGCCGTGCCAGCGGCGCCCGTGGCGTGCGGCGCCGTGCACCCACCACGCCGGCGGCCGGGCCCAGTGGCCTAATGGATAAGGCATCAGCCTCCGGAGCTGGGGATTGTGGGTTCGAGTCCCACCTGGGTCGGGGGGTGGACGTGGATTTTGCCCCACCGGCGCGGTGGCGAGAGCCCTCCGGCAGCGCCGGGGTGGCACCAGGAAGCGCCGCTGGGAAAACACCGGGACCTTGTGCCGGGAAAGCCGCCCCGGTTGGGGGTGAGAGGGGCCCAGCGGCAACGGCCACGACGTGCCACGTCGCTGCTCCGCGGCGGCGTTGCCGGCAAAGCCACCGGCCGGCGGCTCCGAGGGCCGGAAAGTTTGTTCGTCTTCTTTAAGGAACGGGCGCGGGAGCAAGCGTGGCACGGCCGGCTGCCCCGCGGCAACCGGAGCCGGGGGTCTGTTACCTCCAGCCGGTGCTGCCGGCAGCACCGCGGCCACTTTGGAGCACGCCGGGGCCGCGGGGCAGCCCCGTCCCTTCCTCGCTCTCCCGCTTCACCCTGGAAAACCCCGGCTAAACCACCGCCCGGCCGAGCCGCGGTGACCTGGAGGGGCTTCCAGCCGGAGCCCCCCACCAAATCCCACCGGCTGTGCACCGGGGGAGGAATTATTTCCACCTCAGGCTGCCCGGCAGCGAACGGTGAAGCCGCGCCGGTTTTCCACTCCCTCCCGTATGGGTGGCCGGACCGCGCCTGGACGGGGAATGGGTCCCATGGGGCGCCGGGCTTTAATATCCCGGCAATCAACCGTCTCGTTAAGGGTAATAAAAGAATAAACCACCCCGGACGATATTCCAGCGCCGGCTATCTCGGCACGGCATCGGCCAAGGTGCCGGGGAAGTTAATGTTTGATAACGGGGCCGCCTGACGATGCTACGGTGGGAGGGGATGCCGGCACGGCGCCGAGCGGCAGCCGGGGTAGGAGACGGGCGGCATTTGGGGGAACGCGGCGGGTTTTCCGGATAAAACCACCCTATCTGAGGGTTTGGCGCCGAGATGAGATCCCTGGCATCCATCCCTTCTCCTCCCCGTGCCCACAAGCGTCGGTTTTGCCGGGGGTTTGTCTTCGGCGCGAGCTGACGGCGCGGGGTGTCGGTTGTGCCCAGAAGCTGCTCCTTCACCAAGCGGTTTGGTGCTCCTGGCCTACGGCTGAGGCCGAGGCCGGCTGTTCCCGGCAGGTCACCCCGACGCCGCCCCGCTTCTGGGGGCACCGGGCTTGGTGGGTGCTGGTGGGGACCGTAACAAGCCCGGGGAGGTTCATCCTGGTTGATGGGGAGCCATCAGCGTCAACTGGGTTCCCTGGGACGGTGCCGAGGAGCCGCCGAGGAGCCGCCGAACCGCCCAGGTCCAACCAAAACTCGGGCTGATCCCCGCCCAGGTGGGACGGGACCTCCGAGATCGCCCGGTCCGACCTTCCGTGGGGAAGGAACCCGGGTGAGATCCTCTCACACCCCGTCCGGTTGCGTCTTGGACACCGGTGACGGGGACTCCTCTACGTTGTGCCGGCGGTTGATCGTTCTCGCCGTAAAACGTGGCCTAGGTCAAGATGAGACCTCTCCCGGCGTCACCCGCGCCCGCCGTCCCTTGTCCTCGCCGTGTGGCTCCCGGTGAAGGGACAACCTGCGTCCGCTCGGTAGCCGCCTGGGGGGGGGGGGTGACCGTGGCTGGCTGCCAGCCGCCCACCCAGCCGCTCCAGCGTCAACACGACGGGGAGAACGCCCGGTGAGAAGGTCGCGGGTGGAGGAGGCAAGGGCAGGGAGACGGCTCACCGGCGACCGTCACGGCGAACCAGCCTCAGCTTGGGGAAATTAATTTTATTTATTGCCAACTAATCCCGGAGCAGAAGAACGCATCTGGAAACGTCGTCTCTCCCACCCGCCTTCGTCCCCAGGTCAACTTCAGTCCTGACTCCTCTTCCTCCTCCCCCCGAGGGACGGGGAAGGGGGCTCGGGGTCCGTCCACGACGCTTCGTCTCTGCCGCTCCTTCCTCCTCACGCTCTTCCTCTGCTCCCGCGGGGACCTCCGGGGGCTCCACCAGCCCTTCCTCCTAGAGCAGGTTCTCCAGCCCTTGGAGCACCTTCGTGGCCCTCCTCCGGACCTTCTCCGGCGGGTTTGCGTCCTTCTCGCCCCGCGGGGAGCGCAGCCGGCCGCGGGACTCCCGGCGTCGGGTAGAGCGGGACCGTCCATCTGACGCGTCCACCTCGCCGCCCGGTTGACGTCGTCGGCGCGGGTTGGCGCCGCGCTCCCCGATCTCCTCAAAAAGCTTCACCGCGGAAGCTGGCTCGGCTCCGGGGGCGAGGGGACAGCCGCGCTGTGGCCTGGGGTGGGCTCACGGAGGGCAACCTCCTCCTCCTCCTCCTCCTCCTCCTCTTCCTCCTCCTCTTGGCAGGGCTTTCATTCACCCACCGAGCCCCGGGGCCGGGGAAGCCCTCACCGGCCAAACCGGGCCCCATCCGGCTCCCGGGGGAGGCGAAGCCGAAGGGCTTCTCCCGCAGGACCTTCACCGGCGACCCCAGCGTTGGCTCCTCCACCCCACCTCTCACGGCCACGTTCGCGTCGGCCCTTCTCTTCCTCTTCCGCGGCTCCCGGGGACGGCAAATCCCGAGGTTGGTTTGTCCCAGCCGGGTTCCCCTCTGAAGCCTCCGGAAAAAAAAAAAAAACAAACAAAAAAACCCCCCAAAAAGCAGATTTGGGTTTTTCTCCTTAAAATTGGTTTCCTTATCTGGGCCGTTCTGCTCACCCGCGGTCAGCTTCGTTCCGCTCCGCGGGGAAACGCGACCGGCTCTTCGTTAAACCGGACGCCACCCTCCGGATTAATTAACCAAAACTTGCTCTTAAGCCGGATCTAAATCTCTCCTTTCGACTCTTTTCCGCCCCAAAACCCCGCGCCTCGACGGCGCCGCGCGACGCACGGGTCCAAACAGCGGCGGGGTGCGAGGGACGGACGGCGTGACGGCAGGACGCTCCTCCGCCGGGGACGAAGGACGGCTTTCCTCGGCGCCGGCGGCACGAGTCGCGGTGCCGGGCAGCCCCCGCAGCCCGACCGCGGTGCTTCGGCGGCCGCGAAAGGGGTTCACGAGGCCGCTCCTTCGCGGCGACGCGGCAGGGCGCCTCGGGGATTTTCCTCTTTTATTTTTCTGTTCCTTTGGCCTGAGGTCGCCAGCCGGCAGCTTCGAGCCGAGCTCGAACCGCAACCCGGGGCTAAACCACAAACCGATTCGGCACCTGCCGAATTCGGGAGCCCCGAGGACGCGGAGCCGCGCGCAATAACCCCGTTTTGGAGGTAACCGGGAGGAACTTGACGGCGTTTCTCAGCTCCACCACGATAAAGGGACTCCCAGAAGAAGCCGCGAGGAGCCGGCGCGCGGGGCCGGACGGACGGCAGCCGTGGCCGCGGCACCGGCACCCGGCGGAGCTGCCGGGCTGCCTCGGGCACGGTTCTTTTCCAGGCTCGCCGTAACCACGGGGTCAGGCCGGTAACCGAGAACCGGATTCCTTCACCGACCCGCGTGCCTGGAGCACGAACTCGCGTAGGAACGCGGCTACCAAAGAGCAAACATCGCGACAGCGTCGCGGTGCCGGGAATCCTCGGCGACGCCGACGGCTTTTCCTGGAGTTTCTTTCTTTGTTGTGTTTCGCTGCCGGCTCTTTCCTCGGCACAACCAGCGCCGCCTCGGTTACCGGCGCGGCGCCGAACCCGCCGCGAACCCCCGAGCCCGTCCCGGCACACGCCCGGCGCTTTACGGCTTTGCTCCGCGGCGAAGGTCAACGAGCTTCGCCCGGCGCGGCGGGCAAACGCCGATCGCCCGGCCTTGGCCTCCCCCGCTATCGCGGGGTTTATGGCTGCCGCGGGCTGCGTCAGCCGCCACCTCCCAGCGCTCCTTGCCCCGCCAGCGCCAGCGCGGCCGAGGGCAGCCGCCGCCGCCGCCGCCACGTCCTCCTCCTCCTCCTCCTCCTCCTCCTCCTCCTCCTCCCAGCCCGCTGCCACCTTCCTTCGGAAACCCGCCTGCCTGCAGCCCTGCCCTCCCTGCCCGCACAAACGAAGCCCCCCCGGGCTGGGGGTCCCCGCTCTGGCCCCCCTCCCCCCCCCAGCGCCCTCCCTCCCCCCCCTGCCTGCTCCCTGCCCGCTCCCTGCCCGCACACCCCGCGCCGCCGCCATGTTGAGGCAGCCCCCTCCCGCCCTGCCCTGCCCCTGCCCTTCCCCCCCCCAGGCCCGGGGGCAGCACCGGCCCCTCGGGGCGGCTTTTCCCGCCAAAAAGCGATCCAATTTTCCCGCCAAAACCCGCCGCTTTTCCCGCCCAAACCGCTAAGCTCCTCCCCTCCCGCCTTCGCCCCGCCCCGGCCGTGCAGCCCCCCCCCCCCCCCCCCCCCGCCAGGCGCGACCAGCCGAGCGCCGGATCGTCGAACCGCCGCCATTTTGCGGAAGCGCAGCGCGGCCACCGGCAGCGGGGGAGGAGGAGGAGGAGGAGGAGGGGGGTGGGGGGGGAAGGGAGCCCAGAGCGGGACCGGGCGAGGCGGAACCGGCAGCGGGGAGGGGGCCCAGACCCTCCCGGGATGTTTCACGGTATCACGGGCCCGCCCGGGATGGGAGGTGAGGCCGGCGGCGGCAGGCCCCGCTCCTACCCGCAGGCCTGGGGGCGGCCGGGGCTACCGGGGGGGGTCAGGGCTACCGGAGGGGGGGCCGTGGTGCTCCCCAGCCCCTCTCACGCTGCCCCCCGCTCCCTTTGCAGCCCCCGGGAACAAGCCGGAGCTGTACGAGGTGAGTGCGGCCTTCACACACACACCCCCCCCCCGCCCCGGGCAGGGCCCCGGCAGCCGCCGCGGCCCCGGGGCTGAGCCGCCGCCCGTCCCCCCCCCCTTGTCCCCGGCAGGAGGTGAAGCTCTACAAGAACGCCCGGGAGAGGGAGAAGTGAGTCCGGTCCGGCCCCGCCCTGGGCCCCCCCCAGCCCGGCTCGGAACCGTGAGCCCCGGGCACAGCCCCCGGCACCTCCCCGCCGGCCCCCGGCAGGGCCCGGGGCCCCGTGACTCCACCACGGTGCCTCCTGGGGAGCCTCTGCTCCGCCGCGGTCCCCTCTGCTCCATCAGGGTCCCTCCTGGCCCCCCCTTCTCCATCGCGGTCCCTCCTGGCACACAGTTCTCCGTCATGGGCCCCCAGATCCCCTCACGGTTCCTCCTGGTCCCCCCTTCTCCATCGCGGTCTCTCCTAGGACGTAGCTCTCCATCACAGCCCCCCAGGCTCTGTCATGGTCCCTCCTGGTCCCCTCTTCTCCATCGTGGTCCCCCCTTCTCCATCATGGTCCCCCCGGGACATAGTTCTCCATCGTGGTCCCCCAGACTCCATCACAGTTCCTCCTGGTCCCCTCTTCTCCATCGTGGTCTTCCAGACTCCATCAGAGCTCCTCCTGGTCCCCCATTCTCCATCATGGTCCCTCCTGGTCCCCCCAGACTCCATCACAGTTCCTCCTGGTCCCCCCTTCTCCATCACGGTCTCTCCTAGGACGTAGCTCTCCATCGCACTCCCCCAGGCTCTGTCATGGTCCCTCCTGGTCCCCTCTTCTCCATCATGGTCCCCCCTTCTCCATCACGGGCTCTCCTGGCACACAGTTCTCCATCACAGTCCCCTAGGCTCCATCAGGGTCCCTCTTCTCCGTCGTGGTCCTCCCTTCTCCATCATGGTCCCCCCTGGCACACAGTTCTCCATTGCGGTCCCCCCCGGCACATAGTTCTCCATCGTGGTCCCCCAGACTCCATCACAGTTCCTCCTGGTCCCCTCTTCTCCATCATGGTCTTCCAGACTCCATCAGAGTTCCTCCTGGTCCTCCCAGACTCCATCACAGTTCCTCCTGGTCCCCTCTTCTCCATCGTGGTCCCCCCTTCTCCATCATGGTCCCCCCTGGCACACAGCTCTCCATCGTGGTCCCCCAGACTCCATCACGTTCCCTCCTGGGACCCTCTTCTCCATCGTGGTCCTCCAGACTCCATCAGAGCTCCTCCTGGTCCCCCATTCTCCATCATGGTCCCTCCTGGTCCCCCCAGACTCCATTACAGTTCCTCCTGGGACCCTCTTCTCCATCGTGGTCCCCCCTTCTCCATCATGATCCCCCCTGGCACACAGTTCTCCATCGCGGTCCCCCCTGGCACATAGTTCTATAGTTCTCCATCGTGGTCCCCCAGACTCCATCACAGTTCCTCCTGGTCCCCTCTTCTCCATCGTGGTCCTCCAGACTCCATCAGAGCTCCTCCTGGTCCCCCATTCTCCATAGTGGTCCCTCCTGGCACATAGTTCTCCATCGTGGTCTCCCAGCCTCCATCACAGTTCCTCCCGGGATCCCCTTCGCCCTTGTGGTCCCCTCCTCTCCATCACTGTCCCCGCCGTCTCCATCGCGGTCACCTCCTGGGACATAGTTCTCCATCGTGGTCCCTTCTTCTCCGTCACGGTTCCTCCTGGTCCCCCCTTCTCCATCGCGGTCCCCTCTTGGGACACAGTTCTCCATCCCGGTCCCCCCTTCTCCATCGCGGTCCCCTCTTGGGACACAGTTCTCCATCCCGGTCCCCCCTTCTCCGTCACGGTTCCTCCCGGTCCCCCCTTCTCCATCACGGTCCCTCCCGGGACACCGCTCTCCGCCGCCGTCCCCTCTTCGCTCTCCACCGCCGTCCCCGTTGCAGGTACGACAACATGGCCGAGCTCTTCGCCGTGGTGAAGACGCTGCAGGCTCTGGAGAAAGCCTACATCAAGGACTGCGTCTCGCCTAACGAGTAAGTCCTCGGTGCCGCGCGGGGCGACGGCACCCGCGGCGCCGCGGCCGAGGGTCCAGCGCGGCCCCGCGGCGGGGGACGAGCCCGTCCCCGCCTGCTCCCCCTGCCCCTCCCCAGGTACACGGCCGCCTGCTCCCGCCTCCTGGTCCAGTTCAAAGCTGCCCTCAAGCAAGTCCAAGGCTCCGAGATCAGCTCCATCGACGACTTCTGCCGCAAATTCCGGGTGAGCCACGGCGCTGCCGGTACCGCCGGCGCGAACGGGGCTTCCCGGGTGTCGGTTGTGCCGCTCACGGCCTCGTCTTCCCGCAGCTCGACTGCCCCTTGGCCATGGAGAGGATCAAGGAGGACCGGCCCATCACCATCAAGGACGACAAGGGCAACCTCAACCGCTGCATCGCCGATATTGTCTCCGTACGGTGCCGGGGGGGTGCCGGGGCTCGGCTTCGGTAGGTTTGGGGGGGTGGGAAGGGTCGCGGTTGAGCCGAACGCTGCCTCTCTCGCAGCTCTTCATCACGGTGATGGACAAGCTGCGCCTGGAGATCCGAGCCATGGACGAGGTAGGGTTCATCCACGTGCCGCGGCAGCGCCGGGAGCCCCGGTTTGGCCATGCCGGCGCAGCGGTTCACCCCAAATCCTTTCCCCAGATCCAGCCGGACCTACGGGAGCTGATGGAGACGATGAACCGGATGAGCCACCTGCCCCCCGACTTCGAGGGGAGGCAGAAGGTCAACCAGTGGTGAGTGCCGGGGTGCCGGCACCGTTACCGGCGCCGTTTTTGGGGTGCCGCTGACGCAGCCTCCCCTTTCTCCCAGGCTCCAGACGCTCAGCGGGATGTCGGCGTCGGATGAGCTGGACGATTCCCAGGTCCGGCAGATGTTGTTCGACCTGGAATCCGCCTACAACGCCTTCAACCGCTTCCTCCACTCCTGAGCCGTCCGGCACGCGCCGGCACCGCCCTTCCCTCCCATTTCGAGCCTCCCGGTCCCCTCCCAGTGCTCACTGGTGTTAAGAGGAAGCCGGGGACAATAAATCACTGGTCTGTCACCTGCCTCACGAGCGCCGGTGACGCCGGGACCCCAAAAAGCGGCAGCCACGTTCATAAATACGGTGTGTAATGGTTGCGCCGGTTAAAATCGCAGGACGCCGGCGATGCCGGTGCTTTAGAGTCTCTTACAGAAGAGCTTCCGGTGCCGCGTGACGGCGCCGAGTGCCGTGCCGGCGGGACCGCGCCAGGCTGCGCCGGCGTCTCGCTGGTCGCTCCGGCTGACGTGCCGACCGCAGAGCCGGAGATCCCGGATGTTGCCGGCGGTTCTGGCCCAAGTCGTGTCGTCCAACGGACCCTCCACGGAGCAGCCTGGGAGGAAGGGGCTACCGTTAGCTCCCCGGGGGCTCGCCCACCCCCTGCCCGCGCCGCTGCCCGCGCCGTTGCCGTACCTGCCAGGCTGAGGAACTGGAGCCCCTGGCTCCTCTCTTCCAGGGCGGAGAGCAGCGTCCGCAGCCCCGCGGCGCCGATCCCGGGATTGGCCGAGAAATCCAGGGAGACCAGAGCCAGGCAAGCGGGGAGGCACCTATGGGTGGGGGGAGATGGCGAGGGAGTCCCCCCCCGTCCCCGAGGGGGGTCTCCTTGTCCCCAAAGGGGTCCCCCGCGCCCCCGGGCCATGCTCCCACGCCGGAGTCGGCGCGGGGTCTCCGTCGGGAGGCGGAGGGTGAGGATCCCGATGCCGGCGCCGCCCCTTCCTCCCATCCGTCGCCCCCAAAGGTCCCCGGGCTCCCCTCGTTGTCCCCTCACCTGGCCACCTCCAGGACGTCACCGTCGCCCAGGCGGTTCCCGGAGAGCGTGAGGTGGCTCAGAGCGCAGCCCTCCTGCGGGAAGGGCACGCCGCCGTCGGCACGACCCCGGGGAGCGCGGCGTCCCCCATCCCGCCTCCCCTCGGGGACCCCCTCTCACCTGCGCCAGGTACCTGCCGAGGGCCCCGGTGAGGGGCTGGGGTCCCGGCCCGGCGACGGAGCCCAGCTCCAGCCGGGCGAGGCTGCGGCACGGCAGGCTGCCGAGGAGCCGCTCCAGCCCCGCCGACCCCAGGGCGTTGCAGGACAGGACCAAAGTCTGCAGCCGCGCGGCTCCTAGGAGCGAACGCCGGCGCGGTTAGAGCCGCCCGGTGCCCGGCGCTGCCGGCGCGGTGCCGTGGCCGCTTACCCGCCAGGGCGAAGGCGTCGGTGAAGCCGCAGGCCTGCAGCCGCAGCGTGGTGAGCGCCGGGCAGGACTCCAGCAGCAGGGCCAGGGGCCGGCAGCCGGCGTCGCCCAGGGGGTTCAGGCTCAGGTCCAGCTCCTCCAGGCTCTGCCGGGACGGGCGAGGGGGGATGAGGAGAGGGGGGTTTGGGGGACAGACCCAAGGGTCAGGGGACAAAGCAGGGGTTTAGGGGAGAGGTTTAGGGGACAGGCACAAGGTTTAGGGGACAAAGAAGGGGTTTAGGGGACAGGCATGAGGTTTAGGGGACAAAGAAGGGGTTTAGGGGACAGCCACGAGGTTTAAGGGACGAAGAAGAGGTTTGGGGACAGGTTTAAGGGACGAAAGAGAGGTTTAAAGGACAGGTATGAGGTTTAGGGGACAAAGAAGAGGTTTAGGGGAGAGGTTTAAGGGATGAAGGAGAGGTTTAGGGGACAGGCACAAGGTTTAGGGGACGAAGAACAGGTTTAGGGGACAGGCATGAGGTTTAAGGGACGAAGAAGAGGTTTGGGGGACGAGGAAGAGGTTTGGGGACAGGTTTAAGGGACGAAAGAGAGGTTTAAAGGACAGGCATGAGGTGTAGGGGACAAAGAAGAGATTTGGAGGACAGCCGCAGGGTTTAGGGGACGAAGAAGGGGTTTAGGGGAGAGTTTTAAGGGACGAAGGAGAGGTTTAAGGGACAAAGAAGGGGTTTAGGGGACAGGCATGAGGTTTAGGGCACAGCCACAAGATTTAAGGGACAAAGAAGAGGTTGAAGGGACAGGTTTAAGGGACAAAGGAGAGGGTGAAAGGACAGGCATGAGGTTTAGGGGACAAAGAAGGGGTTTAGGGGACAGGTTTAAGGGATGACGGAGAGGTTTAAGGAACAGCCACAAGGTTTAGGGGATGAAGAAGAGGTTTAGGGGATGAAGAAGAGGTTTAGGGGACAGTCACAAGGTTTAGAGGGTGAAAAAGACGTTTAGGGGACAAAGACGACGTTTAGGGGACAGGTTTAAGGGATGAAGGAAAGGTTTAAGGGACAGCCACAAGGTTTAGGGGACGAAGGAGAGGTTTAAAGGACAGCCACGAGGTTTAAGGGATGAAGAAGAGGTTTGGGGACAGGTTTAAGGGACAAAGGAGAGGTTTAAGGGACAGCCACGAGGTTTAAGGGACAAAGGAGAGGTTTAAGGGACAGGCACGAGGTTTAAGGGACGAAGGAGAGGTTTGGGGGGGACCGGCTGGGCGCCCCCCACCGCGACGCCCCGCTCAGCCGGGCAAAGCCAGCGCCGGGGCTGCCGCGTCCCGCGGGGCCGGAGCCGGGGTCCCGCTGCCGCGTCCCCCGGGGCCGGCCCTACCTGGAAGGCGCCGGGGTGCCGGGGCCGGAGCTGGCGCAGTCCCTGGGCGCCGAGGCGGTTCCCGGCCAGGTCGAGGAGGGCGAGGGCGGGCAGGGTGGCCAGCGTGGCCAGCAGGTCGGCGGCCGCGGCGTCGGGCAGCCCGCAGCCGCGCAGGCGGAGTTGCCGCAGCGGCGCCTGCAGCTTGAGGGCCCGCAGGAGCGGGGGGAGGTGGGGGGGGCGCAGGGCCAGGCCCCCCCCGACCCCCAGCCCCGGGCTCTGCTCCTGCAGCTCCGTCACCTTCAGCAGCAGCGGGTGAGGCTCTGCCGCGAGAGACGGTCTTGGTGGCCGCTGGTGGCCGTTGGTGGCCCTGGGGGCCACCTGCGCCTCCCCCCCCCTCTCCCCCCCCCCAGGAGCTCTCCCCAGCCTTGGGGACCCCCTCGTCCCGGTGGTGGCCCCACGCCGGCGGGGACACGCGTTGCCCCGGCTCTGTCCCTCGGTGGGGACGGTCCCCGAGGGGCCAGGGAGGGGCCAGGGAGGGGCCAGGGGTCTTTGGCCACAACTGGGGAGGGGACAAGGGGTCCCCCAGGCACAGGACGGCCCCGTCCCTGTCCCTCAAGGGGGGTCGGTCCCCAAGGGGCTGGCGCAGGGGACGGGGAGGGGACGGGGAGGGGACGGGGGGTCCTTACCCACCGCCAGGCTCTGGCAAGCCCTGCGGTAGCGCTCGGCCAGGGGCGGCAGATCCCAGCACCGCACCTCCGCCAGCACCTGCAACGCCGGAACCGTCACCGACGGCGCCGCCGCCTCCCGCCGCCGCGGCCGGGGGTCCGGGCTCGGCGCTCACCTCCTCGTTGCTCTGCAGGACGTCCCCCACCAGGTCCTGGGGGGCCAGGAGGGCCCCCTCTTTCTTGAGGGTGAGCCGCGGCAGCAGCCCGCAGGTTTGGTAATACCGCTCGGCCGCTCGCTCCGCCAGCCAGCCCACGGCACGGCTCTCGCTGCCGCCACAGCGGCGCCGCCACAGCGGCACCGGCAGGGTCACCGGTCAGCGCCGCCGCCCGGCACGGGGGTCTCGAAGGGGACGGGGGGACGGGGACGGGGGGTTGTCCCAAAGTGGGGGGGACAAAGCTCTCACCTTTGGGGGACGGGGATGAGGAAGACGTTGTCCTGCACCCGGACCCGCACGCGGAGAGCGGGCAGCGGCGCGGGCAGCGGCGCGGGCAGCGGCGTGGGCAGCGGCACAGGCAGCGGCGCGGGCGGGCAGGGGGGGCTCCCCTCCTCTTCAGCCTCGGCAGGGAGGGGGGTCCCGGCCGCCTCGGGGGTTCGGCGTTCCCGGGAGCGCCCCGCCGGAATCTTCTCCACCAGGCGGGTGAGCCGGCTCTGCACGCTCCGGCGACGCCGTGGCTGGTGCCGGGCCGGAGCGGGACCCCCACCGTCGCTCTCCGGCCCCGTGCTGTCCCCCGAAGCGGTCACCGGTTCCTGGGGTTCCCGGCGTGGCCGCTTACGGCCCCCCCGAGACCCCCCCAGGTCGTCTTCCAGCCAGTCCTCCTCTTCCAGGTACTGCTCGGCCGGGATGAGAGCCGGCCGCGGCGCCGGTTGCCGGCACGCCGTCGTGGTGCTGCCGCCGAGAAGGGATTTGGCGCTGCCGAGGCCCCGGATGGCGGCTTCGTACTCGTCCGGCTCCAGCTCCGGCCCCGCTCCCTCCTGCCTGCCGAGCCCCGGCACCCGCTGCCGCTTCTTCACCGGCCTCAGCGGTGACACGTCGCCGTCCTCCGGCTCTGCCGCCAGCGGGGAGCGCGGCTGCGGGGTTTGGCGCTCGCTCAGCTCGGCGTCGAACAGCGGCGAGTCCTGGGAGAGCTGCGGCGGGGCTGCAGGGGACAACACCGGCACCCTCAGCCCACCCCGGCACCCCGCAAAAAACGGCGGGGAACGGGGTGCCGGCGTTACCGCGTCCCACCTTGTCCCGCCGCCGCCGCCGCCGTCTCCTTGAGCAGGCGCTCGGCCGCCCGGCACCGCTGCCGCGTCTCCTGGTCCAGCTCCTTGCTGTAGGTGCTCGCCCACTCCTCCAGCGTCCCCAGCGGCGTCAGGCCCTACGAGACGGGGCGGGGGGGGGACACCGGACTCCCCCAGCGTCATCGTCCCGTGTCGTCCCGTGTCCCCCCCCCCCGCCGCGACCGGTCCCCGGCGTCCCCGCGCCTCACCCTGGCGTTCCTGGCCGTCACCGACGCTCCTCGCCGCACCAGCAGCTCGGCCACCTCGAAATGGCCGCAGCCGAGGGCGTCGTGCAGGGGGGTGATGCCCTCGCAGCCCGGCCCCCCGGGGTCGTCCAGCGCCGCTCCCCGATCCAGCAGCAGCCGGACGATCTCTGGGGGACAGCAGAGGGTGGCGGGGGGGGGCGGGGGGGGGGGCTCTGCCCATTTTGGGGGGGCTCCGCCCCCGTCCCCCCCCGCTCACCCAGGTGCCCGTGGTTGCAGGCTTCGTGCAGCGGGGTCCAGCCGCAGTAATCGCGGGGGTTCAGGGGGTGCCCCTAGAAAAGAGGGGGGTGGGGGGGGGGAGATGGTCACCGAGGGGCCGTGGGGACCCCCCTGCCCCCCCCAAAAGCGCCCGTGGGTGCCCCCTCCCCGGTGCCCCCTCCCACCTGCTTGAGGAAGAGCTGGACGCGGCGCAGGTCGCCCTCGATGCAGGCGCGGTGCAGGGGGGTCTCCCCCCGCTCGTTCCGGCGGTTCCACTGCCGGCACCGGGAAAAGATTGGGGGGGGGGGGAGGGGGGGGGATGATGGGGACCCCCCCGGGGATGCACCCCAGCACCCAGGGGATCCCCCACCCCTCTTTGGGGGGTGTCAGGGGAAGGGGGAGACCCCTCCACCCATCTTTGGGGGTGTCAAGAAGAAGACGACCCCCCCACCCCTTTTTGGGGGTGTCAGGGAGATGGAGGAGACCCCCCCCCCCTTCTTTGGGGGTGTGAAGACCACCCCACCCCTCTTTGGGGGTGTCAGGGGAAGGGGGAGACCCCCCATTTCTCTTTGGGGGTGTCAGAAGGGGGAGGCCCCCCCTTTCTTTGGGGGTGTCAGAGAGGAGACCCCCCACACCCCTTTTTGGGGGTGCCTGGGAGAAGGGGGGAGACCCCCCACCCCTCTTTGGGGGTGTCAGGGGAAGGAGGAGACCCCCCCCCCTTTCTTTGGGGGTATCAGAGAGAAGGAGGAGACCCCTCCCCTTTCTTTGGGGGTGTCAGAGGAGACCCCCCCACCCCTCTTTGGGGGTGTCAGAGGAAGGGGGGGAGACCCCCCACCCATCTTTAGGGGTGTCAGGGAGAAGGAGACGACCCCCCCCACCCCCTTAGGGGGTGTCAGGGGAAGGGGGAGACCCCCACCCCTTTTTGGGGGGCTGTCGGGGGGACACCCGGCCTCTCTCACCTTGCTGATCCGCCGGCGCCCGGGGACGCTCTTGCTGTAGCCGTCGAGTTCATCTTCCTCCTCCTCTGCAAGAGACCCCCCCCGTGAGCGGGGACCCCCCCCGTGAGCGGGACCCCCCCCCGTGAGCGGGACCCCCCCCCCCGTGAGCGAGGGGACCCCCCGGCCCCCCCGAGCCCTCACCGCTCTCCGACAGCTCCAGCTCGCTCTCGTCCTGAGCCTCGCTGCTCTCCGGTTCTTCTTCCTCTTCCTCCTCCTCCTCCTCCTCCTCGCCAGAGCCCCCCAGCCCCCCCAGCCGGGCCATGGTGCCGGCGGCAGCCTCGGCGTCGCCGTCCCGCAGCTGCAGCGAGCGGAGGTGCCGCAGGATCTGCCGCTGGGGAGGAAGAGGAGGAGGGGGAGGAAGAGGCAGAGGGGGGAGGGGGAAGAGAAAGAGAAAAAGAAAGAGGAGGAGGAAGAGAAAGAGGAGGAGGAAGAGAAAGAGGAGGAGGAAGAGAAAGAGGAGGAGGAAGAGAAAGAGGAGGAGGAGAAGGAAGGGGAAAGAAAACGGAGGATGAAGAGAAGAAGGAGGAAGAAAAAGGAAGAGGAAAAAGAGGAGGAAAAGAAAGAGAAGGAGGAAGAAAAAGGAAGAGGAAAAGAAGGAAGGGGAAAGAAAATAGAGGATGAAGAGAAGAAGGAGAAGGAAAAAGGAAGAGGAAGAGGAAAAAGAGGAGAAAAGAGAAGGAGAAAGAAAAAGGAAGAGGAAAAGAAAGAAGAGGAGGAAGAGAAAGAGGAAGAGAAAGAAAAAGGAAGAGGAGGAAGAGAAAGAGAAAGAGAAGGAAAAAGAAAAAGAAAAAGAAAAAGGAAAAGGATGAGAAAGAGAAGGAAGAAGAGAAAGAAAAAGGAAGAGAAGAAGGAGGAGGAGGAGGAGGAGGAAGGTCAGTCCCCAGAGCGCCGGGGGGCACCGGGGGGACGCCGGGGGGCCCCTGCCCCCCCTCACCTGCAGCCGGGGGTCTCCGGCCGCCTCCGCTCGCTCCAGCGCGGTTTGGAGGCAGGAGCGGAGCTCGGCGGGGGGCTCGCCCGCCTCCTCCATGGCCAGCGCCACGCTCAGCCACGTCTTCCCCTCCTGGGCACCGCCGGGACTCAGCGCCCGGCCCCGGGGGGTCCCACGCCGAGCCACGGACCCCCCCCCGGGGATGTGGGGGTCCCACGCCGAGCCGTGGACCCTCCCTGGGGGGCACCCCCAGCCCCACACCCTCCCCAGGGGGCCAGGGCCACCCCAGCCCACGGGTCCCCAAATCCACCGGGCCCTCGTCACCTCCCACCCCGACTCGGGGCCAGCCTCGCTGAGGGCCCCCTCCGCTTCCGAGGGACCCGGGGAGCCCCCCAGGGACCTGATGAGCCCCCCAGGGACCCAAGGAACCCCCCCCAGGGACCCCATGAGCCCCCCAGGGACCCAAGGAACCCCCCCAGGGACCCCATGAGCCCCCCTGGGACCCAAGGAACCCCCCCAGGGACCTGGGGACTCCCTCAAGGACCCCAGGAGCCCCCCCAGGGACCTGATGAGGCCCCCAGGGACCCAAGGAACCCCCCCAGGGACCCCATGAACCCCCCAGGGACCCAAGGAACCCCCCCCCCCCAGGGACCCAAGGACCCCCCCCCCCCCCCCCAGGGACCCCATGAGCCCCCCTGGGACCCAAGGAACCCCCCCAGGGACCTGGGGACTCCCTCAAGGACCCCAGGAGCCCCCCCAGGGACCTGATGAGCCCCCCAGTGACCCAAGGAACTCCCCCAGGGACCCCGTAAGCCCCTCAGGGACCCAGGGACTCCCTCAAGGACCCCAGGAGCCCCCCCAGGGATCCAGGGAGCACCTCAGGGACCCCAGGAACCCCCCCAGTGACCCAAGGAACCGCCCCAGGGACCCGGGGATTCCCTCAAGGACCCCAGGAGCCCCCCCAGGGACCCCAGGAACTCCCCCCCAGGGACTCCCTCAAGAACCCAAGGAAACCCCCCCCCCAGGGACCTCAGGAACCCCCCCCCAGGGACCCAAGGAACCCCCCAAGGACCCAGGAAGGACCTCAGGGACCCCAGTGACCCCCCCAGGCCCCAGCGCACCTCCAGCGCGTTGCCCCGGTGCAGGGCCAGCTCCTGCCGGTAATGGTGGACGGCTCGCGCGTGGTCCTTCAGGTCCCCGAAGGTGGTGGCCAGCGAGACGTGGATGACGGCCAGCTCCCCCGGCGGCCTCCGCAGCGCCTGGGCGAAGCTCAGCTGCCCCGGGGACCCCCCCCGTCAGCGGGAACGGCTCCCCGGGACCCCCCCCAAACCCCTCCCCGGCCCCGCTCACCTGCCTCTGGTAGTACTCCACGGCGCGGCCGTAGTCCCCGTGCTTGGAGAAGGCGTCCCCGAGCTGCTCGCAGAGGGCCAGGGCGGCCGGCGGGTCACCGGCCGCCGCCTCCTCCAGAGCCTCCTGCAGCCGCGTCACCTTGGTGGCTACAGGGGTGGCCATCAGGGCACGCCGGGGACCCCCAGGGCCACCCCGGCGGGGCTCAGCGTCACCCGGGGAGCCGCGCGCGTCCTCCCGGCAGCGCAGAAGGGAAAAAGGGGGACAAAGCAGAGCCGGGGGGGGGGGTCTGGCAGCCCCCTGGGGACATTTTCCCGCCCCTGGGGACGCCGTCACCGGCTCACCGTAGCGGAGGTTGGAGCGGATGAGGTCGCGCTGCCAGGGTTGCCGCGAGCCCAGCACGTAGGCTTGCTTCAGCGAGCGCTTGGCGGCCGCAAAGTCACCCAAACTCAACAGGACCTGGGCGACAGCGGGGGACGCCCATCAGAAAAAGCCCCCAGACCCCGAGGGAGCGCGGGGAGGGGTGCGGAGCCGCCGCCCCCCCCCCCTTCCGGCACCCACCTGGGCCGTGCTGCTGCAGCATTCGCTCTCCATCGCCTTCTCCTTCATCCTCCGGGCGCAGTCGCGCGCCCGGGCCAGGCAGCGCAGGGCCCCCGAGTGCTCGCCCTCCCGCAGGCGGATGTTGCCCAGGTTGAAGTAAGCGCGGTAAAGATCTTCGTCGAGTCGTCCCTGCCTGTAAAACGGAACCGGCCGCCGCTGCCGGATTTGCCCCCTAAACCCGCTGCCGGGCGGCCGCTGCCTGCTCTGCCCGTCCTTACTCGGCAAGGAAAATGCTTTTCTTGATGTAGTGGTCGCATTTGGCCGGTTCCTTCAGGCTATCGTAAACCAAACCCAAATTGAGGTAGAGCCGCGTCCGCATCTCCGTCAGCTCCCGGTTCGGCACGGCTCCTGGTGAAAAAACGCCGGTTCTGGGAGCTGGCGAAGCTCCCCGGGGACCTCGCCGGGGCCGCCACGTCCCTCTGAGGTCAGGCGGCGCGGCTTCACCTTCCAGTTTCTCCTCCACGATGGCCAAACTGGTGCGGAAAGCCCGTTCGGCCTCGCGCAGCGCCGGCACCGCGTCCCCCGGCGAGCGGCTGTCGGCGACGAACATATACGTCCGACCGATGGTGGCCCAGGCTCGTTGTTGTTCCGTGTCATCCGAGAGCGACCGGGCCAGCTCCAGGTGCTGCCGTTGATGCTGCGGAGACGGGGAGAAGAGTGAGGACCCCCCCCCCCCACCTCTCCCCGGGTGCCCCCCCAAGAACGTGAACCCCCACCTTCAGCGCCGCCTCGTAGCTCTCCAGCTCGGCCAGGCGCTCGCCGATCTTGCGGTGAGCCACGGCGCAGCCGATGCTGTCCCCGGCTCCCTCCAGCAACCGCAGCTCCTGCCGGTGCTCCTCCAGAGCCTCCTCGTAGCGTCCTGCCGGCGAGCGAGGGGGCTGTCAGGGGGTGGGGGGGCTTCCTACGTACCCTAAGGGAGGGCGAGGAGCCCCCCCGATGGCGGGGGCGCAAAGCGGCGCCCCGGGGACGTACCATGGCTGGCCAAAATCTCCCCGAGCTGGTTACAAACCGCGGCCTCTTCCACCAGGCTCCCGCTGCGCTGGGCCTTCTCCTTCGCCTTCTGCAGCTCTGGGGGGTGCGGGGAAGGGGGCGGGGGGGGGTCAGGCCGGGGACCCCCCCACCCCCAAACCAGCCTGTGCCCACGCAGCCGGGGCCTGAGCCCAGTGTTGTGTCCCCCCCCTCACGGGTGGGGAAGCCCGAGGGGGGTTGAGGAGCTCGGGAGTGGGGGGACACACACGGACACGGGGGTAAAGGGGGTCCCGGGGCGAGTGACACGGGGAGGGGGGCGAGCACCGAGGGGAAAGGGGCGAGGGAAACCGGGGGGGGGGGGGGGGTGAGGGGGCGCCGCCTGGGGAGGCCCGGGAGGGGCGGGGGGAGCCGGGAGCGGGGCGGTTCGGGGGGTGCCGGGCCGAGGGGGCCCGGGGAGGCTCCGGGGGCCCGGGGGGGGCCCGGGGAGGCCCGGGGAGGCCCCGACTCACGGCGGATCTCCCGCGCCCGCTCCGCGCTCATCCCCCGCCGCCGCCGCCGCCGAACCCGCCGAAGGCCGCCCGCCCCGCCCCGCCCTCGCTATTGGCCGCCGCTCGGCCCCGCTGCGCCAATCCGCGCGGGGAAGGGAGGGAGGTGGGCGCTTCCATTGGTCGGCGCGCAGGAGTAGAGCCCGCCCCTCCACACCGGGGCGGGGACTAGCGCCTCAGGACTGTCCCGCGCTCGGCCGCGGGGGATGCTGGGAGGCGTGGCGGGACTGCCGCGGGGGATGCCGGGAGGTGTGGCGGGACTGCCGCGGGGGATGCCGGGAGGTGTGGCGGGACTGCCGCGGGGGATGCCGGGAGGTGTGGCGGCCCCGACTCCGCTGGCGACTGTGCCCAGTGCTCCCAGTCACTGCTCACTGGGGCCCAGTAGCTCCCAGTACGCCCCAGTACCCCCAGACCACTGGCCCCAGTGCTCCCAGTACCCTTCAGTGCCTCCAGTACCCCGCAGCCCACTGGCCCCTGTGCTCCCAGTACCCCCCAGTAGCCTCCAGTGCTCCCCAGTACTCCCAGCCCACTGGCCACAGTGCTCCCAGTACACTCCAGTAGCCTCCAGTGACTCCCAGTCCTCCCCAGTACCCCACAGCCCAGTGGCCCCAGTGCTCCCAGTACATTCCAGTAGCCTCCAGTGACTCCCAGTGCTCCCCAGTAGCCCCAATCCAGTGGCCCCAGTGCTCCCAGTACACTCCGGTAACCTCATGTGGCTTCCAGTGCTCCCAGTACACTCCAGTAACCTCCAGTGCCTCCCAGTTCAGCCCAGTACCCTCAGCCCAGTGGCCCCAGTGCTCCCAGTACACTCCAGTAGCCTCCAGTGCCTCCCAGTGGTCCTCAGTACCCCAAATCCAGTGGCCCCAGTGCTCCCAGTACACTCCAGTAACTTCCAGTGCCTCCCAGTTCAGCTGAGTACCCTCAGCCCAGTGGCCCCAGTGCTCCCAGTACACTTAGTAGCCCCCAGTGCCTCCCAGTGGTCCCCAGTACCCCTCGGCCCAATGGCCCCAGTGCTCCCAGTACACTCCAGTAGCTCCCAGTGCACCCCATTACCTCACAGCCCAATGGCCCCAGTGCTCCCAGTACACTCCAGTAGCCGCCTCCAGTGCCTCCCAGTGCTCCCCAGTACCCCCCAGACCAGTGGCCACAGTGCTCCCAGTACACTCCAGTAGCCTCCAGTGCCTCCCAGTACCCCCAGTGCTCCCCAGTACAATCCAGTAGCCTCCAGTGTCTCCCAGTGCTCCCCAGTACACTCCAGTAGCCTCCAGTAGCCCAAATCCAGTGGCCCCAGTGCTCCCAGTACACTCCAGTACCCTCAGCCCAGTGGTCCCCGTACTCCCAGTATAATCCAGTAGCCTCCAGTGCCTCCCCAGTATCCCCCGCCACGCTCAGGCCAGTGTCCCCCAATGCCCCCCAGTACTCCCAGTGCCCCCCCAGTACTCCCAGTGCCCCCCCATCCCAGCCCTGCCACCACGCAGCCCAGTGCTCCCAGTACCCCCAGTCTGACATCCCAGTTCAGCCCCACTGGTGCTCCCAGTACCCCCAGTGTGCCTCAGTGGCTCCCAGTATCCCCCCCAGTGCCTCCCAGTACTCCCAGTACCCCCTGCATACAGCCCCACAGCCCAGGGCTGCCCAGTTTCTCCAGTTACCCTCCAACCCCCCCCAGTATCCCCAGTAACCCCCAGCCCAGTGATCCCAGTATCCCCCTTAGACCCAGCCCAGTGCCTCCCAGTTTGCCCCTTTACACCCAGCCCAGAGTCTCCTAGTATCACCAGTAACCCCCAACCCAGTGCTCCCAGTCTCCCCCTTACACCCAGCCCAGTGCCCCCAGTAATCCCCAGCCCAGTGCTCCCAGTATCCCCCATACACCCAGCCCAGTGCCTCCCAGTTTGCCCAGTAACTCCCAGCCCAGTGCCCCCCAGTTTGCCCAGTAACTCCCAGCCCAGTGCCCCCAGTATCCCACTTACACCCAGCCCAGTGCCCCCAGTATCCCCCACACACCCAGTCCAGAGTCTCCCAGTATCCCCAGTAACCCCCAGCATCCTCAGTAATCCCCAGACCAGTGCCCCCAGTCTCCCCCTTACGCCCAGCCCAGTGCCCCCAGTATCCCCAGTAACTCCCAGCCCAGTTCTCCCAGTCTCCCCCTTACACCCAGCCCAGTGCCTCCCAGTTTGCCCAGTAACCCCCAGCCCAGTGCTCCCAGTCTCCCCCTTACGCCCAGCCCAGTGCCCCCAGTATCACCAGTAACCCCCAGCCCAGTGCCCCCAGTATCCCCAGTAACTCCCAGCCCAGTGCCTCCCAGTATCCCCCATACACCCAGCCCAGAGTCTCCCAGTATCCCCAGTAATCCCCAGCCCAGTGCCCCCAGTCTCCCCCTTACACCCAGCCCAGTGCCTCCCAGTTTGCCCAGTAACCCCCAGCCCAGTGCTCCCAGTCTCCCCCTTACACCCAGCCCAGTGCCCCCAGTATCAGCAGTAACTCCCAGCCCAGTGCCCCCAGTATCCCCAGTAACTCCCAGCCCAGTGCTCCCAGTCTCCCCCTTACACCCAGCCCAGTGCCCCCAGTATCAGCAGTAACTCCCAGCCCAGTGCCCCCAGTATCCCCCATACACCCAGCCCAGTGCCCCCAGTATCCCCAGTAACTCCCAGCCCAGTGCTCCCAGTCTCCCTCTTACACCCAGCCCAGTGCCTCCCAGTTTGCCCAGTAACCCCCAGCCCAGTGCTCCCGGTCTCCCCCATACACCCAGCCCAGTGCCCCCAGTATCCCCAGTAACTCCCAGCCCAGTGCTCCCAGTCTCCCCCTTACACCCAGCCCAGTGCCTCCCAGTTTGCCCAGTAACCCCCAGTGCCCCCCCGTAACGGATCCCTTCGTTCCATTTAACCCCCCCGGGCGGCGGGGAGGAACCTCCCGGGGTAAGAACCAGGAACCCCTCAAATCCCGCAAAAACCCTCACGTGCTGCTAAAAACCCCAAACGCCCCAAGTTGTGGTAAAAAACAAACAAACAAACAAAAAAACCGCCTCAATTTTGGTAAAAAAACTCAAAATGCCTCAAATTTTTGTAAAAAAAACCACCAAACCAAAACGCCTCAAATTTTGGTAAAAAAACCCCAAAAAGCCTCAAATTTTGAAAAAAAACAAAACAAAACAAACCACCTCAAATTTTGGTTAAAAAAACCCACCCCAAACCACCTCAATTTTGGTAAAAGAAAAAAACAACCAAAACGCCTCAAGTTTTGGTAACCCCCCCCCCCAAAACGCCTCAAATTTTGGTAAAAACAAAACAAAACACCTCAAATTTTGGTAAAAAAACCCAAAACGCCTCAAATTTTGGTAAAAAACAACCTCAAAACGCCTCAAATTTTGGTTAAAAAAAACCGCCTCAAATTTTGGTAAAAAAAAAAAAAACAAAACCCAAACGCCTCAAATTTTGGTAAAAAAACCCAAACCGCCTCAAATTTTGGTAAAAACCAACCTCAAACCGCCTCAAATTTTGGTAAAAAAAACCCAAAACGCCTGAAATTTTGGTAAAAAAAAACCCACAAACGCCTCAAATTTTGGTAAAAAAAAAAACCCCAAACGCCTCAAATTTTGGTAAAAAAAACCCCAAACGCCTCAAATTTTAGTAAAAAAAAACACGCCTCAAATTTTGAAAAAAAAAAAAACCCACCCAAACTGCATCAAATTTTGGAAAAAAAAACCCACCCCAAACCGCCTCAATTTTGGTAAAAAAAAGAAACCCAAACAGCCTCAATTTTGGTAAAAAAACCCCAAACCGCCTCAAGTTTTGGTAAAAAAATAAATAAAAAGACAAAAACCCCAAAAAACCAAAACACAAAACGCCTCGAATTTTGGTAAAAAAAAAAAAAAAAAAAAGCCTCAAACTTCAAATTTGGGTTAAAAATGCACCCACAATTCAAATTTTGGTAAAAAACCCCTCCCAAATGTCTCAAATTTTGGTAAACACCCCCCCCCCCCAACTCAAAGTTTGGTAAAAACACCCCAACCAACACACAACAGTCAAATTTGGGTTAAAACTCCCCCAAACCTCAAATTTTGGTTAAAAAACCCCTCACATTTTGGTAAAAAAAACCCCCACAAACCTCACATTTTCATAAAAAGAAACCCCAAACCTCTCAAATTTTGGTAAAAAAACCCTAAATCCTCTCAAATTCTGGTAAAAAAAAAAAAACCCTAATCCTCTCAAATTTTGGTAAACAACTCAAATTTTGGTTAAAAAACCCTCCAAACCCCTGAAATTTTGGAAAAAAATCCACCAAACCTCTCAAGTTTTGGTAAAAAAAAATCCCCCAATGGCTCAAATTTTGGTTAGAAAACCACAAACCCCGCAAATTTTGGTAAAAAAACCAAACCCCAAGCCCCTCAAATTTCGGTGAAAAAATCCCCCAAACCCCCTCAAATTTTGGTTAGAAAACCCCCTGAACCCCTCAAATTTTGGTAATAAAAACCCTAAACCCCTCAAATTTTGGTAAAATATCCCCCAAGCTCCTCAAATTTAAGTAAAAAAATCCCCCAAGCCCCTCAAACTTTGGTTAGAAAACCACAAACCCCCCAAATTTTGGTTAAAAAAAAATGGAACCCCTCAAATTTTGGTAAAAAAAATCCCAAGCCCCTCAAATTTTGGTAAAAAAAAACCCCACCCCCCTCAAATTTTGGTAAAAAAACCTACAAACCCCTTATTTTGGTTAAAAAAAACCCTGAACCCCATAAATTTGGGTAAAAAAATCCCCCGAGACCCTCAAATTTTGGAAAAAAATCCCATGACGCCCTCAAATTTTGGTAAAAAAGTCCTGAGCCCCCTCAAATTTCGGTTATAAAACTACAAACCCCTCATTTTGGTTAAAAAAACCCCTGAACCCCTCAAGTTTTGGTAAAAATACCCCAGCCCCTCAAATTTTGGTAAAAAAAACCCCCAAACCCCTCAAATTTTGGTAAAAAAAAAAAAACTAAAACCCTCAAGTTTTGGTAAAAAATACCCCGAACCCCTCAAGTTTTGGTAAAAAACAACCTCCAACCCCTCAAGTTTTGGTAAAAAGAACCCCCGAACCCCTCAAGTTTTGGTAAAAAGAACCCCTCGAGCCCCTCAAATTTTGGTAAAACAAACAACCCCACCACAACCCCCTCAAATTTTGGTAAAAAAAACCCCAAACCCCTCAAGTTTTGGTAAAAAAACCCCTGAACCCCTCAAGTTTTGGTAACCCCCCCCCAACCCCCTCAAGTTTTGGCAGCAGCCCGGGCGGAGGGCAGGCTCACCGGGGGAAGAAGCCGGCGCGGGGCCGGTTTGATGCCAAACCGGCGCCGAGGTGCAAAACCCCCCCCCAAAGAATTTGGAAAATTCCCCTTTTCCTTTATTCTAAGAGTAAAACAGCCGGCGGACCCGCTGTACAGAAGGCTCCCCCAAAATCACACCCCCCCTCCCCGTACCCCCAAACCCCCCCTCCGGGGCCGCCGGCGAGGAGCCCCCCCCACCGCCCATCACCGCCGCGGCAGGAGGAGGCGGGCGGCGGCCCACGCCGCGGCGGCGGAGGCATGCAGCTGGAGCTCGGTATTCTTCGGCGCGGGGTCGGCCGGGCGGTTTTCGCTTTAAAAGGGGTTTCGGCGCAACGCCGGCGGCGCGGGTCCGAGGGGGGAGCCGAGGCGGGGGGCGGGGGTGATGATTTTTTTTTTTTTTTTTTCTTTTTTTTTTTTTCCTTTTCCCTCCCCCACCCCCGCCCTCCCCAGAGTCTTATTTTTGGATTTGAAATATAAAAAGCCGCAGGTTGATGTTTTTGGCCGCCAGCAGTTTGTTACACTCCACCGAATCGACGATGGGCAGCGCCATGTAATCCGTCTCGTTGTTCTCGTTGCTGAAGACGAAGTGGTAGATGACGGGGTGGATCTTGACGTCGTCGTAGGGCCCCTCCAGCAGCAGGAAGGAGCACTCCATGGGGGAATTGATTTTGCTTTTCAGGATCAGTTGGAAGGAGAGGGTACGTTTGCAGGAGAGGTTGGGGTTCCGCTCCGAGTCGTTCACCCGCGCCTTCAGCACCCAGGTTTGGTTGAGGACGGTCAGGCGCGGCGTCTCGTAGTACAGCCGGGTGATGAAGTCGTCGGTGCGGTAAGGGCGGAACTGGACCTCTGGAAAAAAAAAAACACAACAAAAACGAAAACAAAAGAAACACAGAAAAACAAACACACACACACACAAAAAAAAAAAAAAAAAATGGGGCTATCGGGATGGGGCAGGAACCGCCCCGCATCGCCATCCTTCGGTGACGCCGACCGGTGGCTCCTCCTCGCCGCCGTCTCCGCTCAAACCAGCGCCGGAAGCGAAACCGCGACCCGATATCCGCAATTAAACCTAACGAGCCGGCGCGGGACGCGACCCGCCTACGGCCGTTCGGCACCAGGAGACGGCGACGAGAGGGGCAGCTCCCGGCCACCAAAAGGCTTTACCGATGGCGTGCCGGCGACCGCGACCGGCTGCCGAAAGGTTTTCCCAGCATCCGACGGCGCAGCAGGACAGACAGACAGGATACGGTTCGGGTGGTAAGGCGTAATTTATTGGGGTTAGGCGTACAAACCGGCGAGCGAGGCAGCGCGGTAAAGCGTCACCGCAGGGCACAGACACCGGTGACGCGGCCCGGAGGCTCCCGGCACCGAAACGCTGCCGGCTCGGCGCTGGTGAAGGCACCGGTTTGGGGGTTTAGGGAGGAGCTGGGCGCTCACGGTGTCGGCGCTTCCAGGAGAGAGAGCGAGTCTCTGCCCGCGCCGAGGGGAAAACCCTTCCCCCTCCAGCCCCAATCCGGCGTTTCCCTCTCCGGTGAACTCGCCTCCCGGCGTTGGAAGTAAAAACCGGCCTTAGGCAGCGGTTCTAGCCCCGGTTTTAATACCGGCGTACCGAGCAGAGATCCGGCTTACCTGCTTCCGCGGCTTTCCAAACCCGTTATCGCCCGAGTCCCGCTCTGCAAACGCAACTGCCGCGGCACCGGCAGCTTTCCGGCGGGCGGGGAGAGGGGTTCGGTAAAACCCCTCGGCAAAGCAAGAACGGCGAGGGGAGGGCGACGCATCGCCGGTGCTTCTCCGGAACTCGATAAACCACGATGGGGAACGGCGTTTACCGTTTTGGTTTTAAAACTCCCACCGTTTCGGTTTCAAAACTCTCACTCGGCTCGCGGTCGAGGACGGCGGCTCGAGCCGAAACGCCGCCGCCACCGCCGCGCGCTCGGCAAAACCCTTTGCCGCTACCGACTCGGATCGCCGCGCGCGAGAAAAGCGGGTTTCGGCGGTGCGGAAACGGCATCGGCGCCCGAGGAGACGCGGCAGAAGGGCCCGGGGAAGCCGCCGCCGCGAGCCATTACCTGTGTAGCCGATTTTCTCGAAGCTGAGCAGGCTGAAGATGCTGTTATAAAGCTGCATTTCTTTTTTCCTCGTTTGGTCCATTTCGTCTAAAATCTCCATCAGCTCGTTGCCGGTTTTGGTGGGGTGGGTGCATTCGGCTTCGTGCACCGTCAGCTCGTGGTAAGGACCCTGCCACGGGCACCCGATCCGCTTGTATTTGCACTGGGTCACCCTGGGCGAGGCGGAGGGGGGAGAAAATAACGGTGAATATCGCGTGAACATTCCCCGGATCGGGATAAAAGGCGCAAAACCAGGCGGATCCGGCTGTGCCGGCGCCGGGAAGGGCGGCGAGGTGCTGAGACCTGTCACCGCCCGCCTCGTCCGGGTGAATTCGGAGCCGGCAGCCCCGGGTGACGGGAGTAAGACCGGTAAATCCGGGAGAGCTGTTTTCACACCCGGTGGAAAACCAGCGGGACACCGGCAGCTGCCGACCGGGCACGGCGGCGCACGCACGCCGGCAAGGAGGGAGGGAGGGCTCTGCCGCATGCCGAAGCGGTGCCACGTCCTCCCCTCAAACCGTCACCCCCCAAGGGAGGTGGGACGCAGCCGGTGGGTGTTTTGGGGCCGGATCGCCCCGTGCCGGGGGCTGGAGGGGGCACAGGGCGCTGCCGAGCCCCGATGGCTTCACCGGAGCCGGCTCCGGCAGCGCGGGGACGCCGGAGAAACCCTCCTGCCCACGGCACCCCGATTGCGGGGGCTCACCGCCGTGCGAGCCCCGGCTTCACCGGGACACCCCTCTCCGGGCAGCGAGGTTTCCTAAACCCCGCGCGTCTCTGTGCCGGGCCGGCGGAGCGCCGCGAGCCACGCCGGCAAAGCCGGCACCCCGCCGAAAGGAAGGGAAGCTCTTTACCTGTCCTGGCACTCCTCTTTCTGGTGCCGCTCCAGGAGGGATCGGGGGAATTGCTGCATGCAGAAGCCGCACTCGGAGGGCAGCTCGCTGACGGCTTTTTCCACGGCCAGGTTTCGGCAGCACAGGCTCTTACTGATCTCGCACCGGCAATTCGGGCAAGTGGCTTGTTCCTCCTTCAGCCGAGCGTCTGCCAGGAGGTGGATGAAGCAGCCGGCGCACATCAGGTGGCCGTTGGTGCACTGCGGGAGAGGGAAATAAAGCATCAGACTCTCGCCGGATCCGGCACGGGGGAAACAAGAGTTGGGCAAGAGGCAAACGAAGAGCAAACGAAGTGAATTCGGACTCATCGGCGCCGGAGAAAGACGCTTTGGCTTTCCCGCTCCTCCCAAAAAACCACGGGACTCGGGATAACCAAAAAACAGCCGGCGAGAGGGGAACGGAGCCCTCCGAGTGGGAACTACACCAAAATGGGGGAGGAATAAGCTTCCCCCCCGCTCCCTGTATCCCCCAGCTCCGTGGGATCCCGAAGGCCGGAACGTTCCCCGGCTGCCGGGTTAGCGCCGCCGGCTTTGGAAGAGTCGAGACCCCCCCGGTTAAACCGGTGGGATCGGCACAAAGCCCCCGAGGGAGAGGGGAAAAGACCCCTCCGGCGCAGACGAACCCACCGGAAAAAGCGATGGCAACCGGCTCCGAGGGCTCGGATCGCCGGGATGGGCCTGGGGTCTCCGAGTCCGACTCCGCACCCGGCACCCGTGTGCCGGGGATGAGCTCCGGAGCCAAACGCGGCATCCCGCTTCCCGAGGGAGAGCGCGGCCGGGCTGCCGGGCTTCAACAGGGGGATCGAAATAACCCAATAAAGGGGTTTTATTCCAAGTTATTCACATTTTGATACGGGGCGGCAAGAGAGGACCCGCGTGCCGGCTGCGCCCCGGATCGCCGGAATCGCCCTCTCCTTCCAGCTCGCAGACGCGCTCACTCGGAATTCTCTCTGTGCGTCAAAATAAAACCCCCAAATCTCTGTTTTTCGGGGGGGAAAAAAAAAATCAGTTTAAGATGCGTTTGCACCGGCTGCCGAGCTGTGCCGGGTGAAACACGGGACCGAGACGCTTCGTGGCAGCCCCTGTCCAAAGCGAGCGGCACCGGAGCGATCCCAATCCGGTCTCCTCCATCTGCCCTGAAAACCAGAGGGAAAGAGCAAAGAGCCGGCGCCGGATTTCCGGAGTTTGCCGAAGGCGATGGGCCGGGAGTTGGGGGGAGAAGCCGTCTTCATGGCTGCGGGTGTCCGGGCAAAGGCATCGCCTGTAAAACGCCCGGCGGAGCGGGCGAAGATCCCACCGAATCCGTCGGGAGCTGCCGGAGCTGCTCAGGAGGCGGATGGCATCCGGGCCGGACGCGTCCTCCCTCATCTCCGGCGACGGCAGGGATCGTTCGAGGGACACGCGGCTGTTCCCGAGGGACGGGAAAGCTCCCGCCGGCGGCTTCGGGCTCCTGCGGTGAAAATCCTTCCCTCGAATCCGGCAGGAGGGCTGGAACGCCGTCACCTCCAGGACGAACTCCGTGACCAGTGAGGGCAGAGCCGGCAGCTTCCCGGCCCGGCCGGGACACCGCAGCGGGGTTCAGCCTGTCGCGGGGGGTCACTCCCCAAATTCCAGCGAGATTCCTGCCGGCGGGATGGCCGGGAGCTCGGTAAACATCTCCCCGGGAGCGCCGGGAAAAGCTTTAATCCTCCGCCGGGATGGGAAAGGCCTGACCCTGCTGCCGGGATTAGCGCCGATCTGCTTACCCAGGACATCCATTGTTCCGGCTCCAAAAGGTTTCGGATTTTCCCTCCTGCCGGGCCCGGAGCGCGGCAGCCGGGTGTTAAACCGGCCCCGCCGCGATGCTGCCGAAGCACGGTTACCAGATGAGGGTCCCGGCTCCGAAATACCCGCGATGGCTTCGGGACGAGCGCAGGCACGCGTCCGGCTCAAAATCCCTCACGGTTTAGGCTCGGCACGGTCCCGGTGAGGCGCCGGCTTTCCCCCGCGGGGCCTCGCCGCTGCCGTGCTAAAAATACCGGCAAGCCAGCCAAAACAAGAGGCGAAAGCCGGCTGAGCGCTCCCACAACCGCGGCGGTGACGGCGGCTCCTCCGCGGCGCGAGCGTGTAATTACAGCCGCTCGTTAGCGCTTCGGCCCTGACGAACCCACCCGACGGTGGGAAGGCGCCGGCACGGCCACGCCACCGGCCGACATCGCGGTCGCTCCCGGTTTTAATTACATCCCTCGTCATAAATAATTAAACAGGGGGACGAGTGACCGCAGGAGCGAGGAGGAAGAGGAGGCCGTGACGAAGGACGCAGCCCCCCCTGCCCAGCAAGCGGAGCCGGTTTGGCAAGCGCCGGCACCGGATCAGCGGGGATCTCTCACCGGGCGCGGCTCCGGCGAGGTTTTAATGCTTTTAATCGTCACTGCCGGGGGGATCCCCCCTCGCCGAGCCAGCGGCCATCGTACGGCACCCCCCTCCCCAAAATGAACCCCCCAAGCGAGGCGGGGGGGGAGCACGCGTCCCCCCCCCGGCTCTGCCGCCACCGTCACCGGCCGCGCCGATGCCGGATATTCTTAGTATGTGACCAGCAAAGTGTAAGATCACCGAGGGGATGACCTTTGCGTCCAGGCTCTGTCGCCACCGCAACCGACTGCCAACCGGTCAAGCACCGAGCGGCCGTGCCGGCGGCTCTGCCGTCACCGCGGGGCTGCCGGCGGGTCCGCGTGCCGCGAAATGGATGCTGGCCGGAGGGAAACATGCCGGCACCTTTACGTAACCGCCGGCTCCGCTCGGGTGAGCGCCGGCGATGCCCGTCCCGCTCCCGGCCTGGGCAGGGGAACCCCCCGGTGTGGCACAAACTGGGATAAACTGGGGGTGGGGGGGGTGGGTTGAACCCAGCCCCCCCGCGGGGTGAGTGGGGAGGGGCTGGGGGAGGGCGAGCAGTGCTGGGGTTCCTGGGGGGGGAGGTCAGGGTGCTGGGGGGGGAGGGGTAAGGGGGTCCGGAGCCCTCAGGGGTGGGTGTCTGGGGGGACCCTGGGGTCCCTAAAGGGGGAGGGGACCCTAAAGCCCCCAAGCAGGGTGGGGGGGAGCACCTGAACCCCCCCGTGAGTGGCGGGGGGGGGGGGTGGCAGGGGGGAGCCCCCTGCAGGGTGGGTGCCCATGGGGACTGGAGGGGGGGGTCCCCGAGGCCATGGGGTGACAGCGACCGGTGGGGGGGTCCCCCTGGTTGGGGGGAGAGGGGGGGTCAGTGCCCCAGCTTGGGGCGTCCCCCTGGTTGGGGGGGGGACACACACACGGACAGGGGGGTCCAGTGCCCCCCACAGGGCTGAGGGTGACCGGGGGCTTGGGGGGGGGGGGGGGGGGGGGGGAGACACAAATGTGGGTGCAGGGCCCTGGGGGGGGATCTGGGAGAGAAAGGGGGTGGGGGGGTCACACAGGGCGGCCCTGGTGGGTGCCAGTGGGGGGGGGCAGGTGTCGGTGACCGGTGTAAGGGACACAGAGGCCCCGGGGGGGGCTGTGATTGATTGGGGGGGGCGGACAGGGACACAAGAGGGTGCGGGGGGTGTCGGTGACAGCGGGAGGGGGACACGGAGCCCTGGGGGGGGGGACACGACGACACAAGGAGGCCCCGGGGGGTGTCACTGACTGGGGGGGACACACGGAGAGAGGGATGGGGACGACAAGGAGGGTGTCGGTGGCCACTGAGGGGACAGGGAGGCCCCGGGGGGGGAGGGGGGGGGGGGTGTCGGTGGCCACCGGGGAGGCCCCGGGGCCCGGCCGTACCTGGTAGACCGAGGCCTTGGGCAGGTCGAGGCAGACGGTGCAGCACAGCACGGAGTAGAGCCGCTCCTCCAGCTTCACGCTGCCCGCCGCCCCCTCGGGCCCAGCCGCCCCCGTTCCCGCCGCCCTCAATCGTTTCTTGGGCGGCGCGTCGGGATCGGCGCCCGCCTCACCGTGAGGCCGGGCCCCACCGAGCAGCGAACCCGCCTCCTCGGCACCGCCCGCCTCGCCCGGGCCGCCCGCCGCCGCCGCGGGGCCGGGGAGGGCCGCGGAGGGGGCGGAGGGAGCGGCCGGGCCCCCGCCGGCCTCACGATCCTCCGCCCCGGACATCATCGCCGCCGCCGCCGCCTCACCCCGCCACCGCCGCCGCCGCCATCTTGGCCGCCCCCCCCAACCCCGCCCTCCCGGTCCGTCAGGGCCACCGCCAATCACCGCCCGCGGAAGGCGGTGCCGCCGCAAGGGCGGCCAATGAGAAGGCGACGCCGACGCCGGAGCCACGCCCCCCCCGCCCCCGCCGGGCCCGGAGTCGCAAACTTCAACGCCATCCCCCCCCCTCCCCCCGCGAGGGCGGGGAGGGGCGGGGCCCGGCGCGGCGTCACACGGCAGCGGGCCAATGGGCGAAGGGGGGCGCCAGAGGGGGCGGGGCCTGGACGAGGGGGCGGGGCGTGTGAAGGGGAGCGCCCGGGGGGTGCGGGGCGCCCCAGTGAGGGTCCGCCAGTGCGGGCCAGTACGGACCAGTACGGACCAGTACGGACCAGTAGGGACCAGTAGGAACCAGTGCGGGCCAGTGAGGACCAGTAGGGACCAGTGCGGGCCAGTACGGACCAGTGCGGACCAGTAGGGACCAGTAGGGACCAGTAGGAACCAGTGCGGGCCAGTGAGGACCAGTAGGGACCAGTGCGGGCCAGTACGGACCAGTGCGGACCAGTACGGACCAGTAGGGACCAGTGCGGGCCAGTACGGACCAGTGAGGACCAGTGCGGACCAGTACGGACCAGTAGGGACCAGTGAGGACCAGTAGGGACCAGTGCGGACCAGTGCGGACCAGTAGGGACCAGTGAGGACCAGTAGGGACCAGTAGAGACCAGTGTGGGCCAGTAGGGACCAATGAGGACCAGTAGGGACCAGTGCGGACCAGTAGGGACCAGTAGGGACCAGTGCGGGCCAGTGAGGACCAGTAGGGACCAGTGCGGGCCAGTATGGACGAGTAGGGACCAGTGTGGGCCAGTAGGGACCAGTGCAGACCAGTGAGGACCAGTAGGGACCGGTGCGGGCCAGTGAGGACCAGTGCGGACCAGTAGGGACCAGTAGGGACCAGTGCAGGCCAGTGAGGACCAGTAGGGACCAGTGCGGGCCAGTGACGACCAGTAGGGACCAGTGCGGGCCAGTGAGGACCGGTGTGGACCAGTACGGACCAGTAGGGACCAGTGCGGGCCAGTGAGGATCAGTAGGGACCAGTGCGGACCAGTACGGACCAGTGTGGACCAGTGCGGGCCAGTGCGGACCAGTATGGACCAGTGCGGACCAGCGTGGACCAGTAGGGACCAGTGTGGACCAGTAGGGACCAGTGCAGACCAGTAGGGACCAGTGCGGACCAGTGTGGGCCAGTGAGGACCTGTAGGGACCAGTGCGGACCAGTGCGGGCCAGTGAGGACCAGTAGGGACCAGTGCGGACCAGTGTGGACCAGTAGGGACCAGTAGGGACCAGTGCGGACCAGTGCGGGCCAGTGAGGACCAGTGTGGACCAGTACGGACCAGTAGGGACCAGTGCGGGCCAGTTTGGGCCAGTAGGGACCAGTGGGGGCCAGTGAGGACCAGTGCGGACCAGTAGGGACCAGTGCGGACCAGTGTGGACCAGTACAGACCAGTAGGGACCAGTGCGGGCCAGTGAGGACCAGTGCGGACCAGTGAGGACCAGTGCGGGCCAGTGTGGACCAGTACAGACCAGTAGGGACCAGTGCGGGCCAGTGAGGACCATTAGGGACCAGTGCGGGCCAGTTTGGACCCGTATGGACCAGTAGGGACCAGTGCGGGCCAGTGAGGACCAGTAGGGACCGGTGCGGGCCAGTGCGGGCCAGTACGGAACAGTAGGGACCAGTGCGGGCCAGTGAGGACCAGTAGGGACCAGTGCGGGCCAGTACGGACCAGTAGGGACCAGTGCAGGCCACTGAGGGCCATTAGGGACCAGTGCAGACCAGTAGGGACCAGTAGGGACCAGTACGGAGCACTAGGGACCAGTGCGGACCAGTACGGACCAGTAGGGACCAGTGCAGGCCACTGAGGGCCATTAGGGACCAGTGCGGACCAGTAGGGACCAGTAGGGACCAGTGCGGACCAGTGCGGACCAGTAGGGACCAGTGCGGGCCAGTGAGGACCAGTAGGGAACAGTGCGGGCCAGTACGGACCAGTAGGGACCAGTGTGGGCCAGTAGGGACCAGTGCAGACCAGTAGGGACCAATGTGGACCAGTGCGGGCCAGTACGGACCAGTAGGGACCAGTGCGGACCAGTACGGACCAGTAGGGACCAGTAGGGACCAGTGCGGGCCAGCGTGGACCAGTAGGGACCAGTAGGGACCAGTGCAGGCCAGTGAGGACCAGTAGGGACCAGTGCGGGCCAGTGAGGACCAGTAGGGACCAGTGTGGGCCAGTAGGGACCAGTGCAGACCAGTGAGGACCAGTAGGGACCGGTGCGGGCCAGTACGGACCAGTAGGGACCAGTGCGGACCAGTGCGGGCCAGTGAGGACCAGTAGGGACCAGTGTGGGCCAGTATGGACCAGTGCGGGCCAGTGAGGACCAGTGCGGATCAGTACGGACCAATAGGGACCAGTAGGGACCAGTACGGACCAGTAGGGACCAGTGCGGACCAGTGCGGACCAGTATGGACCAGTAGGGACCAGTGCAGGCCAGTGAGGACCAGTAGGGACCAGTGCGGACCACTGTGGACCAGTAGGGACCAGTGTGGGCCAGTGACGACCAGTAGGAACCAGTGCGGGCCAGTGAGGACCGGTGTGGACCAGTACGGACCAGTAGGGACCAGTGCGGGCCAGTGAGGACCAGTAGGGACCAGTACGGACCAGTGTGGACCAGTGCGGGCCAGTGCGGACCAGTATGGACCAGTGCGGACCAGCGTGGACCAGTAGGGACCAGTGCAGACCAGTAGGGACCAGTGCGGACCAGTGTGGGCCAGTGAGGACCTGTAGGGACCAGTGCGGACCAGTGCGGGCCAGTGAGGACCAGTAGGGACCAGTGCGGACCAGTAGGGACCAGTAGGGACCAGTGCGGACCAGTGCGGGCCAGTGAGGACCAGTAGGGACCAGTGCGGACCAGTGTGGACCAGTACGGACCAGTAGGGACCAGTGCGGGCCAGTGCGGACCAGTAGGGACCAGTGCGGACCAGTGCGGGCCAGTTTGGGCCAGTAGGGACCAGTGGGGGCCAGTGAGGACCAGTGCGGACCAGTACGGACCAGTGCAGGCCAGTGTGGACCAGTACAGACCAGTAGGGACCAGTGCGGGCCAGTGAGGACCATTAGGGACCAGTGCGGGCCAGTGAGGACCAGTAGGGACCGGTGCGGGCCAGTGCGGGCCAGTAGGGACCAGTGCGGGCCAATGAGGACCAGTAGGGACCAGTGCGGGCCAGTACGGACCAATAGGGACCAGTGCAGGCCACTGAGGGCCATTAGGGACCAGTGCAGACCAGTAGGGACCAGTAGGGACCAGTACGGAGCACTAGGGACCAGTGCGGACCAGTACGGACCAGTAGGGACCAGTGCAGGCCACTGAGGGCCATTAGGGACCAGTGCAGACCAGTAGGGACCAGTACGGACCAGTAGGGACCAGTGCAGGCCACTGAGGGCCATTAGGGACCAGTGCAGACCAGTAGGGACCAGTAGGGACCAGTAGGGACCAGTGCGGACCAGTATGGACCAGTAGGGACCAGTGTGGACCAGTAGGGACCAGTGTGGGCCAGTGAGGACCAGTAGGGACCAGTGCGGGCCAGTACGGACCAGTAGGGACCAGTGTGGGCCAGTGCAGACCAGTAGGGACCAGTGCAGGCCAGTGCGGACCAGTGTGGACCAGTAGGGACCAGTAGGGACCAGTGCGGACCAGTGCAGATGAGTACGGACCAGTATGGACCAGTATGGGCCAGTACAGACCAGTGTGGGCCAGTACAGACCAGTGCAGACCAGTATGGATGAGTGCAGACCAGTATGGATGAGTGCGGATCAGTATGGACCAGTGTGGGCCAGTACGGACCAGTGCAGACCAGTATGGATGAGTGCAAACCAGTACAGACCAGTGTGGACCAGTACAGACCAGTGCGGAGCAGTACGTGCCAGTACAGACCAGTGTGGCCCAGTGTGGCCCAGCACCCCCCAGCCCCAGTGTGACCAGTGCCCCAGTGCCCCCAGCCCCAGTGTGACCAGTGCCCCTGGTAACCCCAGCCCCAGTATAACCAGTGTCCCCAGTGCATTCCCAGCGTCCTCTGTGCCCCCAGTGTGACCAGTGCCCCCAGTGCCCCCCAGCTCCAGGACCCCCCGTGCCCCCAATTCCCCCCAGCCCCAATCTTCCAGTGCCCCCAGCCCCAGTGGAACCAGTGCCTCCCGTACAGTCCCAGTGCCCCCCAGCTCCAGTGTCCCCAGTACCTCCAGCCCCAGGCTGACCAGTGCCCCCAGTGCCCCCAGTCCACCCCCTGTGCTGGGGTGAGGGGCCGCCCCGCAGGGGTGGGGTCCCCCTGCCCCAGAGAGGGGCCAGGAGCTGCCGGGGACCCCAGGGTGCCACGCTGTGCCGGGACCCCACCCCTGGGTGCCGTGCCGGGGACCCCCACCCCAGGGTGCCGTGCCGGGGACCCCAGGGTGCCACGCTGTGCCGGGACCCCACCCCTGGGTGCCGTGCCGGGGACCCCCACCCCAGGGTGCCGTGCCGGGGACCCCAGGGTGCCACGCTGTGCCGGACCCCACCCCAGGGTGCCGTGCCGGGACCCCCACCCCGGGGTGCCCCCTCTCCCAGCCGAGGCGGCGCGCGTGCCGAGCGTGCCGTGGCCGTGGCGGCACCGCCGGGTGCCGGCACCGGCCCAGAGCCCCGGCGCTTGGGGACCTTGGCCCCGGCCCCGCGCCAACGAGGGCCCCGTAAGGACGCGGAGGGGCGACCCGCGGGTCACCGCCGGTTAACGCCACAAACTGACACCTATAGGCGCCCGTCTCGGGGCAGAACCGTAACCGGAGCCCGGCTTTACTGCTCCTCGCCGCCTCGGTCGACGCCGAGCTGCTGCACCCGCAGCGCTCGCTCTAGTGCCAGATTCCCGGCCGCCAGCACCCATGGGTGCCCCTCGTGGCGGGTGCCGGGCAGCGGTATCGGCAAGAGGTTCCCGGCGGCCAAGAGGAGGCCGCCCAGCGCGCCGGGCCCGTTGGCGGTGAGGACGGAGAGGGCGAGGACGCTGCCGGCGGTGAGGACGGTGACGGCGCGGGCGGCCAGGACGCGGCCCTCCTCGGGCAGCCGAGCGGCGGCGGGGGCCAGCGCCGCCGCTCCCCCCAGCAGCAGGTTGGCGGTGGCCCGGTCGCCGCTGAGGCGGTGGAAGCCGAAAGCCACCAGCGGTTGGGCCAGCATGGCCGAGACCCAGGCGCCGGGCAGGGGGTCGGGGTGGGGGTGGTCGGGGTCCCCCCCCGGGGTCCCCCCGGCCCACAGGGGCTCCAGGGCGTCGCTGGCGGCCGCCAGCGCCTGCAGCAGGAAGCCGGCCGCCGGCCCGCCGGTCACCTGCGGGGAGAGGGGACGGGAGGTGACCGGAGGGCAGAGGGGGGTGACACGGGACGGGCTGGGTGACAGGGGCTGGCCCGGTGCCAGGACCCCCAGTGCCCCCAGTGGCCCCAGTGCCCCCAGTGCCCCCAGTATCCCCAGCCCCAGTGGCCCCAGTGGCCCCAGCCCCAGTATCCGCAGTGCCCCCAGTATCCCCAGCCCCAGTGGCCCCAGTATCCCCAGCCCCAGTGGTCCCAGTATCCCCAGCCCCAGTGGTCCCAGTATCCCCAGCCCCAGTGGTCCCAGTGGCCCCAGTGCCCCCAGTATCCCCAGCCCCAGTGGCCCCAGTGCCCCCAGTGTCCCCAGTATCCCCAGCCCCAGTGGTCCCAGTGGCCCCAGTGCCCCCAGTATCCCCAGCCCCAGTGGCCCCAGTGGCCCCAGTGCCCCCAGTACCCCAGTCCCAGTGTCCCCAGTGCCCCCAGTATCCCCAGGCCCAATGGCCCCAGTATCCCCAGCGCCCCCAGTATCCCCAGCCCCAGTGGCCCCAGTGGCCCCAGTGCCCCCAGTGTCCCCAGCCCCAGTGGCCCCAGTATCCCCAGCCCCAGTGTCCCCAGTGCCCCCAGTGGCCCCAGCCCCAGTGGCCCCAGTGCCCCCAGCCCCAGTGTCCCCAGTATCCCCAGCCCCAGTGTCCCCAGTGCCCCCAGCCCCAGTGTCCCCAGTGCCCCCAGTAACCCCAGCCCCAGTATAACCAGTGTCCCCAGTACCCCCCAGCTCCAGGACCCCCAGTGCCCCCAGCCCCTGTGTCCCCAGTGTGACCAGTGCTCCCAGTAACCCCAGCCCCAGTATAACCAGTGCCCCCAGTGCAGTCCTGCTGTCCTCTGTGCCCCCAGTGTCCCCAGTGCCCCCAGTTTCTCCCAGCCCCAGTGTGACCAGTGCCCCCAGTACCTCCCAGCTCCAAGACCCACAGTGTCCCCGCTGTCCCCTCTGTCCCCGCTGTCCCCGCTGTCCCCTCGGTCCCCTCTGTCCCCGCTCTCCCCGCTGTCCCCTCGGTCCCCGCTGTCCCCTCGGTCCCCTCGGTCCCCGCTGACCTGCCGGGCCCGCCGCGCGCAGAGCAGGCAGACGGCGCAGAGCAGCGCCTGGGACAGCGCCCGGCCGCCCCCAGGGCCGGCACCCATGGCTGGGGCGGCCTCCCGGGCCTGAGGGAGCGAGGGGACGTCAGCGCGGGCCGGCGCGGACGCCCCCTCCCCGGTGTCGTTGTGTGTCCCCTCCCCCCCCCCCCGCCTCCGGTTCCCGGCCCCCCCCCCCCCCCCCCGCCCCGTTCCCGGTACCGGCACTTCCGGCCTCCAGGCGCGGCCACCGAGGCGCGGGCTGGAGCGTCGCGCGGGGCGGGGCGAAGGGCGGGGCCACGAGCGGCGAGAGAGGCGGGCTGGGCGGGGCGATGGGCTGGGCGGGGCCACGGGAGAAGGGCGGCGGGCGGGGACACCGGCGGGGCGGGGAGGTGGGCGGGGCGGTGGGCGGAGCCGCGGGCTGTAGGCGGGGCTACCGCGCCTGGCCCAAGGGGGGGAGCGGCGGGGCCCGGGGCGGGGGCGAGCGTGTACAGGGGTGGGCAAGGGGTGTGCAAGGGGTGTGCAAGGGGTGGGAAAAGGGCGTGCAAGGGGTGGGCAAGGGGTGTGTGTGAGGGTGTGCAAAGGGTGTGCAAGGGGTGTGCAAGGGGTGTGCAAGGGGCGTGCAAGGGGTGTGCAAGGGGTGTGCAAAGGGTGTGCAAGGGGTGTGCAAGGGGTGTGCAAAGGGTGTGCAAGGGGCGTGCAAGGGGTGTGCAAGGGGTGTGCAAAGGGTGGGCAAGGGGCGTGCAAGGGGTGTGCAAGGGGTGTGCAAAGGGTGGGCAAGGGGCGTGCAAAGGGTGTGCAAGGGGTGTGCAAGGGGTGTGCAAGTGGTGGGCAAAGGGTGTGCAAGGGGTGGGCAAGGGGTGTGTGTGAGGGTGTGCAAGGGGTGGGAAAAGGGTGGGAAAAGGGTGTGCAAGGGGTGTGTGTGAGGGTGTGCAAGGGGCGTGCAAGGGGTGGGAAAAGGGTGTGCAAGGGGTGTGTGCAAGGGGTGTGCAAGGGGCGTGCAAGGGGTGGGCAAGGGGTGTGCAAAGGGTGGGCAAAGGGCATGCAAGGGGTGTGTGTGAGGGTGTGCAAGGGGTGTGCAAGGGGTGGGCAAGGGGTGGGCAAAGGGTGTGCAAGGGGTGTGTGTGAGGGTGTGCAAGGGGTGTGCAAGGGGTGGGCAAGGGGTGGGCAAAGGGTGTGCAAGGGGTGTGTGTGAGGGTGTGCAAGGGCGTGCGCGGGTGCCCCTGTAACTGCTGGGCCCAGCGCCCCTTCGCAGCAGCAGCTCCACTGAGCGATGGGGGCCCTGCTCGGCTCCGCGCGCACACTCACACTCACACACACACTCACACACTCACACTCACACTGACACACTCACACACACTCCCACGCCCACACTCACACACTCACTCACACTCACTCACACTCACACTCACTCACACTCACACTCACACTCACACTCCCTCGGCCCCCTCCCCTCCCCCACCCCACTCTCCCGCCGCAGCGTCCCCGCTCCGGCCGGCTCTGTGCCCAGCGAGGCTGGACTGGGCCGTTACTGGGCCATTCCTGGGCCGTTCCTGGGCTGTTACTGGGCCGTTCCTGGGCCGTTACTGGGCCGTTACTGGGCCGTTACTGGGCTGTTACTGGGCTGTTACTGGGCCGTTACTGGGCCGTTACTGGGCTGTTACTGGGCTGTTCCTGGGCCGTTCCTGGGCCGTTACTGGGCTGTTCCTGGGCCGTTACTGGGCCATTCCTGGGCTGTTACTGGGCCGTTACTGGGCTGTTACTGGGCCGTTACTGGGCCGTTACTGGGCCGTTACTGGGCTGTTACTGGACCGTTACTGGGCCGTTACTGGACCGTTACTGGGCTGTTACTGGGCCGTTACTGGGCCGTTACTGGGCTGTTACTGGGCTGTTCCTGGGCCATTCCTGGGCTGTTCCTGGGCCGTTCCTGGGCCGTTCCTGGGCTGTTACTGGGCTGTTACTGGACCATTACTGGGCCGTTACTGGGCCGTTCCTGGGCTGTTACTGGGCTGTTACTGGGCCATTACTGGGCCGTTACTGGGCTGTTCCTGGGCTGTTACTGGGCTGTTACTGGACCGTTACTGGGCCGTTACTGGGCCGTTACTGGGCTGTTACTGGGCTGTTACTGGACCGTTACTGGGCCGTTACTGGGCTGTTACTGGGCCGTTACTGGGCTGTTACTGGGCTGTTCCTGGGCCATTCCTGGGCTGTTCCTGGGCCGTTACTGGGCCGTTCCTGGGCTGTTACTGGGCTGTTACTGGACCATTACTGGGCCGTTACTGGGCCGTTCCTGGGCCGTTACTGGGCTGTTACTGGGCCGTTCCTGGGCCGTTCCTGGGCTGTTACTGGGCCATTACTGGGCCGTTACTGGGCCGTTACTGGGCCGTTACTGGGCTGTTACTGGGCTGTTACTGGGCCGTTACTGGGCCGTTACTGGGCTGTTACTGGGCTGTTCCTGGGCCGTTCCTGGGCCGTTACTGGGCTGTTCCTGGGCCGTTACTGGGCCATTCCTGGGCTGTTACTGGGCCGTTACTGGGCTGTTACTGGGCCGTTACTGGGCCGTTACTGGGCCGTTACTGGGCTGTTACTGGACCGTTACTGGGCCGTTACTGGACCGTTACTGGGCTGTTACTGGGCCGTTACTGGGCCGTTACTGGGCTGTTACTGGGCTGTTCCTGGGCCATTCCTGGGCTGTTCCTGGGCCGTTCCTGGGCCGTTCCTGGGCTGTTACTGGGCTGTTACTGGACCATTACTGGGCCGTTACTGGGCCGTTCCTGGGCTGTTACTGGGCTGTTACTGGGCCATTACTGGGCCGTTACTGGGCTGTTCCTGGGCTGTTACTGGGCTGTTACTGGACCGTTACTGGGCCGTTACTGGGCCGTTACTGGGCTGTTACTGGGCTGTTACTGGACCGTTACTGGGCCGTTACTGGGCTGTTACTGGGCCGTTACTGGGCTGTTACTGGGCTGTTCCTGGGCCATTCCTGGGCTGTTCCTGGGCCGTTACTGGGCCGTTCCTGGGCTGTTACTGGGCTGTTACTGGACCATTACTGGGCCGTTACTGGGCCGTTCCTGGGCCGTTACTGGGCTGTTACTGGGCCGTTACTGGGCCGTTACTGGGCTGTTACTGGGCTGTTACTGGGCCGTTACTGGGCCGTTACTGGGCTGTTACTGGGCTGTTCCTGGGCCGTTCCTGGGCCGTTACTGGGCTGTTCCTGGGCCGTTACTGGGCCATTCCTGGGCTGTTACTGGGCCGTTACTGGGCTGTTACTGGGCCGTTACTGGGCCGTTACTGGGCTGTTACTGGGCTGTTCCTGGGCCATTCCTGGGCTGTTCCTGGGCCGTTACTGGGCCGTTCCTGGGCTGTTACTGGGCTGTTACTGGACCATTACTGGGCCGTTACTGGGCCGTTCCTGGGCTGTTACTGGGCTGTTACTGGGCCATTACTGGGCCGTTACTGGGCCGTTCCTGGGCTGTTACTGGGCTGTTACTGGACCATTACTGGGCCGTTACTGGGCCGTTCCTGGGCTGTTACTGGGCTGTTACTGGGCCGTTACTGGGCCGTTCCTGGGCTGTTACTGGGCTGTTACTGGACCATTACTGGGCCGTTACTGGGCCGTTCCTGGGCTGTTACTGGGCTGTTACTGGGCCATTACTGGGCCGTTACTGGGCCGTTCCTGGGCTGTTACTGGGCTGTTACTGGACCGTTACTGGGCCGTTACTGGACCGTTACTGGGCTGTTACTGGGCCGTTACTGGGCCGTTACTGGACCGTTACTGGGCTGTTACTGGGCCGTTACTGGGCCGTTACTGGGCTGTTACTGGGCCGTTACTGGGCCGTTACTGGGCTGTTACTGGGCTGTTCCTGGGCCATTCCTGGGCTGTTCCTGGGCCGTTACTGGGCCGTTCCTGGGCTGTTACTGGGCTGTTACTGGACCATTACTGGGCCGTTACTGGGCCGTTACTGGGCTGTTACTGGGCTGTTACTGGACCGTTACTGGGCCGTTACTGGGCCGTTACTGGGCCGTTCCTGGGCTGTTACTGGGCTGTTACTGGACCGTTACTGGGCCGTTACTGGACCGTTACTGGGCTGTTACTGGGCCGTTACTGGGCTGTTACTGGACCGTTACTGGGCCGTTACTGGACCGTTACTGGGCTGTTACTGGGCCGTTACTGGGCCGTTACTGGGCTGTTACTGGGCTGTTCCTGGGCCATTCCTGGGCTGTTCCTGGGCCGTTACTGGGCCGTTCCTGGGCTGTTACTGGGCTGTTACTGGACCATTACTGGGCCGTTACTGGGCCGTTACTGGGCTGTTACTGGGCTGTTACTGGACCGTTACTGGGCCGTTACTGGACCGTTACTGGGCTGTTACTGGGCCGTTACTGGGCTGTTACTGGGCTGTTCCTGGGCCATTCCTGGGCTGTTCCTGGGCCGTTACTGGGCCGTTCCTGGGCTGTTACTGGGCTGTTACTGGACCATTACTGGGCCGTTACTGGGCCGTTACTGGGCTGTTACTGGGCTGTTACTGGACCGTTACTGGGCCGATACTGGGCTGTTACTGGACCGTTACTGGGCCGTTACTGGGCCGTTACTGGGCCGTTCCTGGGCTGTTACTGGGCTGTTACTGGACCGTTACTGGGCCGTTACTGGACCGTTACTGGGCTGTTACTGGGCCGTTACTGGGCCGTTACTGGGCTGTTACTGGGCTGTTCCTGGGCCATTCCTGGGCTGTTCCTGGGCCGTTACTGGGCCGTTCCTGGGCTGTTACTGGGCTGTTACTGGACCATTACTGGGCCGTTACTGGGCCGTTACTGGGCTGTTACTGGGCTGTTACTGGACCGTTACTGGGCCGATACTGGGCTGTTACTGGGCCGTTACTGGGCCGTTCCTGGGCTGTTACTGGGCTGTTACTGGACCGTTACTGGGCCGTTACTGGACCGTTACTGGGCTGTTACTGGGCCGTTACTGGGCCGTTACTGGGCTGTTACTGGGCTGTTCCTGGGCCGTTACTGGGCCGTTCCTGGGCTGTTACTGGGCTGTTACTGGACCATTACTGGGCCGTTACTGGGCCGTTACTGGGCTGTTACTGGGCTGTTACTGGACCGTTACTGGGCCGATACTGGGCTGTTACTGGACCGTTACTGGGCCGTTACTGGGCCGTTACTGGGCCGTTCCTGGGCTGTTACTGGGCTGTTACTGGACCGTTACTGGGCCGTTACTGGACCGTTACTGGGCTGTTACTGGGCCGTTACTGGGCCGTTACTGGGCTGTTACTGGGCTGTTCCTGGGCCGTTACTGGGCCGTTCCTGGGCTGTTACTGGGCTGTTACTGGACCATTACTGGGCCGTTACTGGGCCGTTACTGGGCTGTTACTGGGCTGTTACTGGACCGTTACTGGGCCGTTACTGGGCTGTTACTGGACCGTTACTGGGCCGTTACTGGGCCGTTACTGGGCCGTTACTGGGCCGTTACTGGGCTGTTACTGGGCTGTTACTGGACCGTTACTGGGCCGATACTGGGCTGTTCCTGGGTCGTTACTGGGCCGTTACTGGGCTGTTCCTGGGCCGTTCCTGGGCTGTTACTGGGCCATTACTGGGCCGTTACTGGGCTGTTACTGGACCGTTACTGGGCCGTTACTGGACCGTTACTGGGCTGTTACTGGACCGTTACTGGGCCGTTACTGGACCGTTACTGGGCCATTACTGGCAGGGCCACGGGGCCATGCCCTGCCGGGGGGCGAGGGTGGGCGAGGGGTGGGCAAGGGGGTGCAAGGGGGGTGTGTGGGGAGCGCGCGGGGCTGGCGTGGGGTGCCAGGGGCGTGCAAGGGGGTGTGCGAGGGGGTGTGCGAGGGGGCGTGCAAGGCAGCGTGCAAGGGGGGCCTGCGGGGAGTGCGCGGGGTGTGCAGAGTGTGGCAAGGGGTGTGTGAGGGGTGCGTGTGGGGTGTGCAAGGGGGGTGCGAGGGGGGTGCGAGGGGGTGCCCGGGGGACGTGTGCGGGGCGTGCATGGGGAGCAAGCGGGTGTGCGAGCTGTGCACGTCCACACGGCTTTTGCACGCCCCCGGGGGTGGGGTGGGGACCCCCGGCCCCCCCCCGTGCCCCCCTACCCCCCCCCCCCGGAGCCGTTTCCTCTGGTGCCGTCGCTGCTTTTCAGGAGACCCCGACCCCCCCCGGCTGCAGCCTCCGCCCAGGGGTCTGGGGAGCGATGGGGTCTCCCCTCAGCCTCCTCCTCTCCAGGCTGAACAAGCCCAGTCCCTCAGCCGCTCCCCATCAGCCTTGTGCTCCAGACCCTTCCCCAGCTCCGTTGCCCTTCTCTGGACACGCTCCAGCCCCTCAATGTCTCTCTGGGAGCGAGGGGCCCAACACTGAACACAGCGTTCGAGGTGCGGCCTCACCAGTGCCCAGTGCAGGGGACGGTCACTGCCCCAGTCCTGCTGGCCACGCTAGTGCTGATACAAGCCAGGATGCCGTTGGCCTTCTTGGCCACCTGGGCACACTGCTGGCCCACGTTCAGCTGGCTGTCGACCAACACCCCCAGGTCCTTGTCCACCGGGCCCTTTCCAGCCACTCTTCCCCAAGCCTGTAGCGTTGCATGGGGTTGCTGTGGCCCAAGTGCAGGACCTTGCACTTGGCCTTGTTGAACCTCATGGAGTTGGCCTTGGCCCATGGATCCAGCCTGTCCAGGTCCCTCTGCAGAGCCTGCCTACCCTCCAGCAGATCAACACTCCTGCACAACTTGGTGTTGTCTGCAAACTGACTGAGGGTGCACTCGATCCCCTCGTCCAGATCGTTCATGAAGACGTTAAACAGAACTGGCCCCAGCACAGAGCCCTGGGGACACCGCTTGTGACCGGCCACCAACTGGAGTAAACTCCATTCCCCACCACTCTTTGGGCCCGGCCGTCCAGCCAGTTCTTTACCCAGCGAAGAGTCCACCCGTCCAAGCCATGAGCAGCCAGTTTCTCCAGGAGAATGCTGTGGGAAACGGTGTCAAGGGCTTTACTGAAGTCCACATAGACAACATCCACAGCCTTCCCCTCATCCACTAGGCGGGTCACCTTGTCGTAGAAGGAGATCAGGTTGGTCAAGCAGGACCTGCCTTTCCTGAACCCATGCTGGCTGCGCTTGATCCCTTGGTTATTCTCTACATGCCGTGTGATGGCACTCAGGATGATCTGCTCCATCGGCTTCCCCGGCACCGAGGTCAGGCTGACAGGCCTGTAGATCCATCCCATCCCACACTATCCCATCCCATGCCATCCCATCCCACCCATCCCCATCCCCATCCCATCCCCATCCCCATCCCATCCCCATCCCATCCCCATCCCATCCCATCCCATCCCACCCCATCCCCATCCCATCCCCATCCCCATCCCATCCCATCCCATCCCCATCCCATCCCATCCCATCCCATCCCCATCCCCATCCCATCCCATCCCATCCCCATCCCCATCCCATCCCCATCCCATCCCATCCCATCCCATCCCCATCCCCATCCCATCCCATCCCACCCCATCCCCATCCCATCCCCATCCCCATCCCATCCCATCCCATCCCATCCCATCCCATCCCCATCCCATCCCACCCCATCCCATCCCCATCCCCATCCCCATCCCACCCCATCCCACCCCTATCCCATCCCCATCCCATCCCATCCCATCCCCATCCCATCCCATCCCATCCCATCCTGTCCCATCCCCATCCCATCCCCATCCCATCCCATCCCCATCCCATCCCATCCCATCCCATCCCATCCCGTCCCATCCCCATCCCCATCCCGTCCCATCCCATCCCATCCCATCCCCATCCCATCCCCATCCCATCCCATCCCCATCCCATCCCCATCCCCATCCCATCCCATCCCATGCCCATCCCATCCCATCCCCATCCCATCCCCATCCCCATCCCATCCCATCCCATCCCCATCCCATCCCCATCCCCATCCCATCCCATCCCATCCCCATCCCATCCCCATCCCCATCCCATCCCATCCCATCCCATCCCATCCTGTCCCATCCCCATCCCATCCCCATCCCATCCCATCCCCATCCCCATCCCATCCCATCCCATCCCCATCCCATCCCCATCCCCATCCCATCCCATCCCATCCCATCCCATCCCATCCCGTCCCATCCCCATCCCCATCCCGTCCCATCCCATCCCATCCCATCCCATCCCATCCCCATCCCATCCCATCCCATCCCATCCCATCCCATCCGCATCCCATCCCATCCCCATCCCCATCCCATCCCATCCCATCCCACCCCTATCCCATCCCCATCCCATCCCATCCCATCCCATCCCATCCCCATCCCATCCCCATCCCATCCCATCCCATCCCATCCCCATCCCATCCCCATCCCATCCCCATCCCCATCCCATCCCATCCCCATCCCCATCCCATCCCCATCCCATCCCCATCCCATCCCATCCCCATCCCATCCCCATCCCATCCCATCCCATCCCATCCCATCCCCATCCCATCCCCATCCCCATCCCCATCCCCATCCCATCCCATCCCATCCCATCCCCATCCCATCCCATCCCATCCCATCCCCATCCCATCCCATCCCATCCCATCCCCATCCCCATCCCCATCCCATCCCATCCCCATCCCCATCCCATCCCATCCCATCCCATCCCCATCCCATCCCATCCCATCCCATCCCCATCCCATCCCCATCCCATCCCATCCCATCCCATCCCATCCCCATCCCATCCCATCCCATCCCATCCCACCCCACCCCACCCCACCCCACCCCCATCCCCATCCCATCCCATCTCCATCCCATCCCCATCCCATCCCATCCCCATCCCCATTCCCATCCCACCCCACCCCATCCCATCCCATCCCATCCCCATCCCCATCCCATCCCCATCCCATCCCACCCCATCCCATCCCATCCCATCCCCATCCCATCTCATCCCATGCCCATCCCCATCCCATCCCATTCCCATCCCATCCCCATCCCATCCCATCCCATCCCATCCCCATCCCCATCCCATCCCATCCCATCCCCATCCCATCCCCATCCCCATCCCCATCCCATCCCATCCCATCCCCATCCCATCCCATCCCATCCCCATCCCATCCCCTTCCCATCCCATCCCATCCCATCCCATCCCCATCCCCATCCCCATCCCATCCCATCCCGTCCACATCCCATCCCATCGCCATCCCCATCCCATCCCATCCCATCCCATCTCCATCCCATCCCATCCCGTCCGCATCCCATCCCACCCCATCCCATCCCATCCCATCCCCATCCCCATCCCCATCCCCATCCCATCCCATCCCATCCCATCCCCATCCCATCCGATCCCATCCCATCCCATCCCATCCCCATCCCATCCCATCCCATCCCCATCCCCATCCCATCCCATCCCCATCCCATCCCATCGCATCCCATCCCATCCCCATCCCATCCCATCCCATCCCCATCCCATCCCCATCCCATCCCATCTCATCCCCATCCCCATCCCCATCCCATCCCATCCCATCCCATCCCATCCCATCCCATCCCATCTCCATCCCATCCCATCCCATCCCCATCCCATCCCATCCCACCCCATCCCATCCCATCCCATCCCCATCCCATCCCATCCCATCTCATCCCATGCCCATCCCCATCCCATCCCATTCCCATCTCATCCCCATCCCATCCCATCCCATCCCCATCCCATCCCATCCCATCCCATCCCCATCCCCACCCCATCCCCATCCCATCCCATCCCATCCCCATCCCATCCCATCCCCATCCCCATCCCATCCCCATCCCCATCCCATCCCATTCCCATCTCATCCCCATCCCATCCCATCCCATCCCCATCCCATCCCATCCCATCCCATCCCCATCCCCACCCCATCCCCATCCCATCCCATCCCATCCCCATCCCATCCCATCCCCATCTCCATCCCATCCCCATCCCATCCCATCCCCATCCCCATCCCATCCCCATCCCATCCCATCCCATCCCCATCCCCATCCCATCCCATCCCATCCCATCCCATCCCATCCCATCCCCATCCCATCCCCATCCCCATCCCATCCCATCCCATCCCACCCCATCCCATCCCATCCCCATCCCATCCCCACCCCATCCCCATCCCATCCCCACCCCCATCCCCATCCCATCCCATCTCCATCCCATCCCACCCCATCCCATCCCATCCCCATCCCATCCCACCCCATCCCATCCCATCCCCATCCCCATCCCATCCCATCCCATCCCACCATCCCATCCCATCCCATCCCCATCCCATCCCATCCCATCCCATCCCATCCCATCCCCATCCCATCCCATCCCATCCCCATCCCCATCATCCCATTCCCATCTCATCCCCATCCCATCCCATCCCATCCCCAGCCCATCCCATCCCATCCCATCCCATCCCATCCCATCTCCATCCCATCCCATCCCGTCCGCATCCCATCCCACCCCATCCCATCCCATCCCATCCCCATCCCCATCCCCATCCATCCCATCCCATCCCCATCCATCCGATCCCATCCCATCCATCCCATCCCATCCATCCCATCCCATCCCCATCCCACCCATCCCATCCAGTCCCATCCCATCCCATCCCATCCATCCCATCCCATCCCATCCCATCCCCATCCCATCCCATCCCATCCCCATCCCCATCCCCATCCCCATCCCATCCCCATCCCATCCCATCCCATCCCATCCCATCCCCATCCCATCCCATCCCCATCCCATCCCATCCCATCCCCATCCCCATCCCCATCCCATCCCCATCCCATCCCCATCCCACCCCATCCCATCCAGTCCCATCCCATCCCATCCATCCCATCCCATCCCATCCCATCCCATCCCCATCCCCATCCCATCCCATCCCATCCCATCCCATCCCCATTCCCATCCCCATCCCCATAGCCATCCCATCCCATCCCCATCCCATCCCATCCCATCCCATCCCATCCCATCCCATCCCCATCCCATCCCATCCCATCCCCATCCCATCCCCATCCCCATCCCATCCCATCCCATCCCCATCCCATCCCCATCCCATCCCATCCCATCCCATCCCATCCCATCCCCATCCCCATCCCCATCCCATCCCATCCCATCCCATCCCCATCCCATCCCATCCCATCCCATCCCATCCCATCCCATCCCCATCCCCATCCCATCCCATCCCATCCCATCCCATCCTCCATCCCCATCCCATCCCATCCCATCCCCATCCCATCCCATCCCATCCCATCTCATCCCCATCCCCATCCCCATCCCATCCCCATCCCATCCCATCCCCATCCCATCCCATCCCATCCCATCCCATCCCATCCCCATCCCATCCCATCCCATCCCCATCCCCATCCCCATCCCATCCCATCCCCATCCCATCCCATCCCCATCCCATCCCCATCCCCATCCCATCCCATCCCTATCCCATCCCATCCCATCCCCATCCCATCCCATCCCCATCCCCATCCCATCCCCATCCCATCCCATCCCCATCCCCATCCCATCCCATCCCATCCCCATCCCATCCCCATCCCATCCCATCCCATCCCATCCATCCCCATCCCCATCCCATCCCCATCCATC
>NW_027445641.1:847500-852500 GCF_035582795.1 Mycteria americana
AGGGTTAGGGTTAGGGTTAGGGTTAGGGTTAGGGTTAGGGTTAGGGTTAGGGTTAGGGTTAGGGTTAGGGTTAGGGTTAGGGTTAGGGTTAGGGTTAGGGTTAGGGTTAGGGTTAGGGTTAGGGTTAGGGTTAGGGTTAGGGTTAGGGTTAGGGTTAGGGTTAGGGTTAGGGTTAGGGTTAGGGTTAGGGTTAGGGTTAGGGTTAGGGTTAGGGTTAGGGTTAGGGTTAGGGTTAGGGTTAGGGTTAGGGTTAGGGTTAGGGTTAGGGTTAGGGTTAGGGTTAGGGTTAGGGTTAGGGTTAGGGTTAGGGTTAGGGTTAGGGTTAGGGTTAGGGTTAGGGTTAGGGTTAGGGTTAGGGTTAGGGTTAGGGTTAGGGTTAGGGTTAGGGTTAGGGTTAGGGTTAGGGTTAGGGTTAGGGTTAGGGTTAGGGTTAGGGTTAGGGTTAGGGTTAGGGTTAGGGTTAGGGTTAGGGTTAGGGTTAGGGTTAGGGTTAGGGTTAGGGTTAGGGTTAGGGTTAGGGTTAGGGTTAGGGTTAGGGTTAGGGTTAGGGTTAGGGTTAGGGTTAGGGTTAGGGTTAGGGTTAGGGTTAGGGTTAGGGTTAGGGTTAGGGTTAGGGTTAGGGTTAGGGTTAGGGTTAGGGTTAGGGTTAGGGTTAGGGTTAGGGTTAGGGTTAGGGTTAGGGTTAGGGTTAGGGTTAGGGTTAGGGTTAGGGTTAGGGTTAGGGTTAGGGTTAGGGTTAGGGTTAGGGTTAGGGTTAGGGTTAGGGTTAGGGTTAGGGTTAGGGTTAGGGTTAGGGTTAGGGTTAGGGTTAGGGTTAGGGTTAGGGTTAGGGTTAGGGTTAGGGTTAGGGTTAGGGTTAGGGTTAGGGTTAGGGTTAGGGTTAGGGTTAGGGTTAGGGTTAGGGTTAGGGTTAGGGTTAGGGTTAGGGTTAGGGTTAGGGTTAGGGTTAGGGTTAGGGTTAGGGTTAGGGTTAGGGTTAGGGTTAGGGTTAGGGTTAGGGTTAGGGTTAGGGTTAGGGTTAGGGTTAGGGTTAGGGTTAGGGTTAGGGTTAGGGTTAGGGTTAGGGTTAGGGTTAGGGTTAGGGTTAGGGTTAGGGTTAGGGTTAGGGTTAGGGTTAGGGTTAGGGTTAGGGTTAGGGTTAGGGTTAGGGTTAGGGTTAGGGTTAGGGTTAGGGTTAGGGTTAGGGTTAGGGTTAGGGTTAGGGTTAGGGTTAGGGTTAGGGTTAGGGTTAGGGTTAGGGTTAGGGTTAGGGTTAGGGTTAGGGTTAGGGTTAGGGTTAGGGTTAGGGTTAGGGTTAGGGTTAGGGTTAGGGTTAGGGTTAGGGTTAGGGTTAGGGTTAGGGTTAGGGTTAGGGTTAGGGTTAGGGTTAGGGTTAGGGTTAGGGTTAGGGTTAGGGTTAGGGTTAGGGTTAGGGTTAGGGTTAGGGTTAGGGTTAGGGTTAGGGTTAGGGTTAGGGTTAGGGTTAGGGTTAGGGTTAGGGTTAGGGTTAGGGTTAGGGTTAGGGTTAGGGTTAGGGTTAGGGTTAGGGTTAGGGTTAGGGTTAGGGTTAGGGTTAGGGTTAGGGTTAGGGTTAGGGTTAGGGTTAGGGTTAGGGTTAGGGTTAGGGTTAGGGTTAGGGTTAGGGTTAGGGTTAGGGTTAGGGTTAGGGTTAGGGTTAGGGTTAGGGTTAGGGTTAGGGTTAGGGTTAGGGTTAGGGTTAGGGTTAGGGTTAGGGTTAGGGTTAGGGTTAGGGTTAGGGTTAGGGTTAGGGTTAGGGTTAGGGTTAGGGTTAGGGTTAGGGTTAGGGTTAGGGTTAGGGTTAGGGTTAGGGTTAGGGTTAGGGTTAGGGTTAGGGTTAGGGTTAGGGTTAGGGTTAGGGTTAGGGTTAGGGTTAGGGTTAGGGTTAGGGTTAGGGTTAGGGTTAGGGTTAGGGTTAGGGTTAGGGTTAGGGTTAGGGTTAGGGTTAGGGTTAGGGTTAGGGTTAGGGTTAGGGTTAGGGTTAGGGTTAGGGTTAGGGTTAGGGTTAGGGTTAGGGTTAGGGTTAGGGTTAGGGTTAGGGTTAGGGTTAGGGTTAGGGTTAGGGTTAGGGTTAGGGTTAGGGTTAGGGTTAGGGTTAGGGTTAGGGTTAGGGTTAGGGTTAGGGTTAGGGTTAGGGTTAGGGTTAGGGTTAGGGTTAGGGTTAGGGTTAGGGTTAGGGTTAGGGTTAGGGTTAGGGTTAGGGTTAGGGTTAGGGTTAGGGTTAGGGTTAGGGTTAGGGTTAGGGTTAGGGTTAGGGTTAGGGTTAGGGTTAGGGTTAGGGTTAGGGTTAGGGTTAGGGTTAGGGTTAGGGTTAGGGTTAGGGTTAGGGTTAGGGTTAGGGTTAGGGTTAGGGTTAGGGTTAGGGTTAGGGTTAGGGTTAGGGTTAGGGTTAGGGTTAGGGTTAGGGTTAGGGTTAGGGTTAGGGTTAGGGTTAGGGTTAGGGTTAGGGTTAGGGTTAGGGTTAGGGTTAGGGTTAGGGTTAGGGTTAGGGTTAGGGTTAGGGTTAGGGTTAGGGTTAGGGTTAGGGTTAGGGTTAGGGTTAGGGTTAGGGTTAGGGTTAGGGTTAGGGTTAGGGTTAGGGTTAGGGTTAGGGTTAGGGTTAGGGTTAGGGTTAGGGTTAGGGTTAGGGTTAGGGTTAGGGTTAGGGTTAGGGTTAGGGTTAGGGTTAGGGTTAGGGTTAGGGTTAGGGTTAGGGTTAGGGTTAGGGTTAGGGTTAGGGTTAGGGTTAGGGTTAGGGTTAGGGTTAGGGTTAGGGTTAGGGTTAGGGTTAGGGTTAGGGTTAGGGTTAGGGTTAGGGTTAGGGTTAGGGTTAGGGTTAGGGTTAGGGTTAGGGTTAGGGTTAGGGTTAGGGTTAGGGTTAGGGTTAGGGTTAGGGTTAGGGTTAGGGTTAGGGTTAGGGTTAGGGTTAGGGTTAGGGTTAGGGTTAGGGTTAGGGTTAGGGTTAGGGTTAGGGTTAGGGTTAGGGTTAGGGTTAGGGTTAGGGTTAGGGTTAGGGTTAGGGTTAGGGTTAGGGTTAGGGTTAGGGTTAGGGTTAGGGTTAGGGTTAGGGTTAGGGTTAGGGTTAGGGTTAGGGTTAGGGTTAGGGTTAGGGTTAGGGTTAGGGTTAGGGTTAGGGTTAGGGTTAGGGTTAGGGTTAGGGTTAGGGTTAGGGTTAGGGTTAGGGTTAGGGTTAGGGTTAGGGTTAGGGTTAGGGTTAGGGTTAGGGTTAGGGTTAGGGTTAGGGTTAGGGTTAGGGTTAGGGTTAGGGTTAGGGTTAGGGTTAGGGTTAGGGTTAGGGTTAGGGTTAGGGTTAGGGTTAGGGTTAGGGTTAGGGTTAGGGTTAGGGTTAGGGTTAGGGTTAGGGTTAGGGTTAGGGTTAGGGTTAGGGTTAGGGTTAGGGTTAGGGTTAGGGTTAGGGTTAGGGTTAGGGTTAGGGTTAGGGTTAGGGTTAGGGTTAGGGTTAGGGTTAGGGTTAGGGTTAGGGTTAGGGTTAGGGTTAGGGTTAGGGTTAGGGTTAGGGTTAGGGTTAGGGTTAGGGTTAGGGTTAGGGTTAGGGTTAGGGTTAGGGTTAGGGTTAGGGTTAGGGTTAGGGTTAGGGTTAGGGTTAGGGTTAGGGTTAGGGTTAGGGTTAGGGTTAGGGTTAGGGTTAGGGTTAGGGTTAGGGTTAGGGTTAGGGTTAGGGTTAGGGTTAGGGTTAGGGTTAGGGTTAGGGTTAGGGTTAGGGTTAGGGTTAGGGTTAGGGTTAGGGTTAGGGTTAGGGTTAGGGTTAGGGTTAGGGTTAGGGTTAGGGTTAGGGTTAGGGTTAGGGTTAGGGTTAGGGTTAGGGTTAGGGTTAGGGTTAGGGTTAGGGTTAGGGTTAGGGTTAGGGTTAGGGTTAGGGTTAGGGTTAGGGTTAGGGTTAGGGTTAGGGTTAGGGTTAGGGTTAGGGTTAGGGTTAGGGTTAGGGTTAGGGTTAGGGTTAGGGTTAGGGTTAGGGTTAGGGTTAGGGTTAGGGTTAGGGTTAGGGTTAGGGTTAGGGTTAGGGTTAGGGTTAGGGTTAGGGTTAGGGTTAGGGTTAGGGTTAGGGTTAGGGTTAGGGTTAGGGTTAGGGTTAGGGTTAGGGTTAGGGTTAGGGTTAGGGTTAGGGTTAGGGTTAGGGTTAGGGTTAGGGTTAGGGTTAGGGTTAGGGTTAGGGTTAGGGTTAGGGTTAGGGTTAGGGTTAGGGTTAGGGTTAGGGTTAGGGTTAGGGTTAGGGTTAGGGTTAGGGTTAGGGTTAGGGTTAGGGTTAGGGTTAGGGTTAGGGTTAGGGTTAGGGTTAGGGTTAGGGTTAGGGTTAGGGTTAGGGTTAGGGTTAGGGTTAGGGTTAGGGTTAGGTTAGGGTTAGGGTTAGGGTTAGGGTTAGGGTTAGGGTTAGGGTTAGGGTTAGGGTTAGGGTTAGGGTTAGGGTTAGGGTTAGGGTTAGGGTTAGGGTTAGGGTTAGGGTTAGGGTTAGGGTTAGGGTTAGGGTTAGGGTTAGGGTTAGGGTTAGGGTTAGGGTTAGGGTTAGGGTTAGGGTTAGGGTTAGGGTTAGGGTTAGGGTTAGGGTTAGGGTTAGGGTTAGGGTTAGGGTTAGGGTTAGGGTTAGGGTTAGGGTTAGGGTTAGGGTTAGGGTTAGGGTTAGGGTTAGGGTTAGGGTTAGGGTTAGGGTTAGGGTTAGGGTTAGGGTTAGGGTTAGGGTTAGGGTTAGGGTTAGGGTTAGGGTTAGGGTTAGGGTTAGGGTTAGGGTTAGGGTTAGGGTTAGGGTTAGGGTTAGGGTTAGGGTTAGGGTTAGGGTTAGGGTTAGGGTTAGGGTTAGGGTTAGGGTTAGGGTTAGGGTTAGGGTTAGGGTTAGGGTTAGGGTTAGGGTTAGGGTTAGGGTTAGGGTTAGGGTTAGGGTTAGGGTTAGGGTTAGGGTTAGGGTTAGGGTTAGGGTTAGGGTTAGGGTTAGGGTTAGGGTTAGGGTTAGGGTTAGGGTTAGGGTTAGGGTTAGGGTTAGGGTTAGGGTTAGGGTTAGGGTTAGGGTTAGG